>NC_143445.1:520000-687500 GCF_987193195.1 Phasianus colchicus
ACACAAAAACGAAATGTCGCTAGAAATAAAGAGAAAAACATAAGAATGAGAGAGAAGCGTAATGCAGAATGCATGGACACAAGGAGAAGACAGAACCTCTCCTTTCCGATGTGCGCAGAAGAAGCCGCTCGTCCGAGAAAAGCATCCGCCTGAAGTCGCTCTTTCTCGGCAAGCGAGAGAGACGAGACCGCTGCTGAAGGCAGAAAGCGGCATTCGGGGAGAACCGCGATTTCACGGCCAGCAACTGCAAACTCTCCGAAGCGGTTAACAGAGAGTGCCGCTGTCGACGTGCGTGAGCGAAATAACGGAACTGTGATGCCGAGAACGTGTGAATTCTACATACTGCATTGCCTGAACACAGGGGGTTTTTTCTCCGCAGGAAAGAATCCACATCTCTCGACTTTCTGTAACGTCCTCTCTGAAAGCACAACGTGTGTCGCTCCTGGAACTTCTAGTTGCCTTATTAGAGGGGCTTTTCCCTTCTACTCTGTTCGTCACAGAATGCTGAAGTGTAGCATCGGATAAACAGAGAAAAACGAAATGTCGCTAGGAATAAAAGGAAAGGCATAAGAATGAGAGAGAAGCGTAGTGCAGAATGCATGGAGACAAGGAGAAGACAGAACCGCTCCTTTGCGATGTGCGCAGAAGAAGCCGCTCGTCCGAGAAAAGCATCCGGCTGAAGTCGCTCTTTCTCGGCATGCGAGAGAGACGAGACCGCTGCTGAAGGCAGAAAGCGGCATTCGGGGAGAACCGCGATTTCTCGGCCAGCAACTGCAAACTCTCCGAAGCGGTTAACAGAGAGTGCCGCTGTCCACCCACGAGAGCGAAATAGCGAAATTGCTATGCCGAGAACGTGCGATTTCAGAATACTGCATTTCCTGAAAACAGGGGGTTTTTTCTCCGCAGGAAAGAATCCACATCTCTCGACTTTCTGTAACGTCCTCTCTGAAAGCACAACGTGTGTCGCTCCTGGAACTTCTAGCTGCCTTATTAGAGGGGCTTTTCCCTTCTACTCTCTTCGTCACAGAATGCTGAAGTGTAGCATCGGATAAACACACAAAAAGGAAATGTCGCTAGAAATAAAGAGAAAAATATAAGAATGAGAGAGAAGCGTAATGCAGAATGCATGGAGACAAGGAGAAGACAGAACCTCTCCTTTGCGATGTGCGCAGATGAAGCCGCTCGTCCGAGAAAAGCATCCGCCTGAAGTCGCACTTTCTCGGCAAGCGAGAGAGACGAGACCGCTGCTGAAGGCAGAAAGCGGCATTCGGGGAGAACCGCGATTTCTCGGCCAGCAACTGCAAACTCTCCGAAGCGGTTGACAGAGAGTGCCGTTTTCGACGTGCGTGAGCGAAATAACGGAACTGTGATGCCGAGAACGTGCGAATTCTGCATACTGCATTGCCTGAAAACAGGGGTTTTTTTCTCCGCAGGAAAGAATCCACATCTCTCGACTTTCTGTAACGTCCTCCCTGAAAGCACAACGTGTGTCGCTCCTGGAACTTCTAGCTGCCTTATTAGAGGGGCTTTTCCCTTCTACTCTGTTCGTCACAGAATGCTGAAGTGTAGCATCGGATAAACACACAAAAACGAAATGTCGCTAGAAATAAAGAGAAAAACATAAGAATGAGAGAGAAGCGTAATGCAGAATGCATGGACACAAGGAGAAGACAGAACCTCTCCTTTCCGATGTGCGCAGAAGAAGCCGCTCGTCCGAGAAAAGCATCCGCCTGAAGTCGCTCTTTCTCGGCAAGCGAGAGAGACGAGACCGCTGCTGAAGGCAGAAAGCGGCATTCGGGGAGAACCGCGATTTCACGGCCAGCAACTGCAAACTCTCCGAAGCGGTTAACAGAGAGTGCCGCTGTCGACGTGCGTGAGCGAAATAACGGAACTGTGATGCCGAGAACGTGTGAATTCTACATACTGCATTGCCTGAACACAGGGGGTTTTTTCTCCGCAGGAAAGAATCCACATCTCTCGACTTTCTGTAACGTCCTCTCTGAAAGCACAACGTGTGTCGCTCCTGGAACTTCTAGTTGCCTTATTAGAGGGGCTTTTCCCTTCTACTCTGTTCGTCACAGAATGCTGAAGTGTAGCATCGGATAAACAGAGAAAAACGAAATGTCGCTAGGAATAAAAGGAAAGGCATAAGAATGAGAGAGAAGCGTAGTGCAGAATGCATGGAGACAAGGAGAAGACAGAACCGCTCCTTTGCGATGTGCGCAGAAGAAGCCGCTCGTCCGAGAAAAGCATCCGCCTGAAGTCGCTCTTTCTCGGCAAGCGAGAGAGACGAGACCGCTGCTGAAGGCAGAAAGCGGCATTCGGGGAGAACCGCGATTTCTCGGCCAGCAACTGCAAACTCTCCGAAGCGGTTAACAGAGAGTGCCGCTGTCCACCCACGAGAGCGAAATAGCGAAATTGCTATGCCGAGAACGTGCGATTTCAGAATACTGCATTTCCTGAAAACAGGGGGTTTTTTCTCCGCAGGAAAGAATCCACATCTCTCGACTTTCTGTAACGTCCTCTCTGAAAGCACAACGTGTGTCGCTCCTGGAACTTCTAGCTGCCTTATTAGAGGGGCTTTTCCCTTCTACTCTGTTCGTCACAGAATGCTGAAGTGTAGCATCGGATAAACACACAAAAACGAAATGTCGCTAGAAATAAAGAGAAAAATATAAGAATGAGAGAGAAGCGTAATGCAGAATGCATGGAGACAAGGAGAAGACAGAACCTCTCCTTTGCGATGTGCGCAGAAGAAGCCGCTCGTCCGAGAAAAGCATCCGCCTGAAGTCGCTCTTTCTCGGCAAGCGAGAGAGACGAGACCGCTGCTGAAGGCAGAAAGCGGCATTCGGGGAGAACCGCGATTTCTCGGCCAGCAACTGCAAACTCTCCGAAGCGGTTGACAGAGAGTGCCGTTTTCGACGTGCGTGAGCGAAATAACGGAACTGTGATGCCGAGAACGTGCGAATTCTGCATACTGCATTGCCTGAAAACAGGGGTTTTTTTCTCCGCAGGAAAGAATCCACATCTCTCGACTTTCTGTAACGTCCTCCCTGAAAGCACAACGTGTGTCGCTCCTGGAACTTCTAGCTGCCTTATTAGAGGGGCTTTTCCCTTCTACTCTGTTCGTCACAGAATGCTGAAGTGTAGCATCGGATAAACACACAAAAACGAAATGTCGCTAGGAATAAAAGGAAAGGCATAAGAATGAGAGAGAAGCGTAGTGCAGAATGCATGGAGACAAGGAGAAGACAGAACCGCTCCTTTGCGATGTGCGCAGAAGAAGCCGCTCGTCCGAGAAAAGCATCCGCCTGAAGTCGCTCTTTCTCGGCAAGCGAGAGAGACGAGACCGCTGCTGAAGGCAGAAAGCGGCATTCGGGGAGAACCGCGATTTCTCGGCCAGCAACTGCAAACTCTCCGAAGCGGTTGACAGAGAGTGCCGTTTTCGACGTGCGTGAGCGAAATAACGGAACTGTGATGCCGAGAACTTGCGAATTCTGCATACTGCATTGCCTGAACACAGGGGGTTTTTTCTCCGCAGGAAAGAATCCACATCTCTCGACTTTCTGTAACGTCCTCTCTGAAAGCACAACGTGTGTCGCTCATGGAACTTCTAGCTGCCTTATTAGAGGGGCTTTTCCCTTCTACTCTGTTCGTCACAGAATGCTGAAGTGTAGCATCGGATAAACACACAAAAAGGAAATGTCGCTAGAAATAAAGAGAAAAATATAAGAATGAGAGAGAAGCGTAATGCAGAATGCATGGACACAAGGAGAAGACAAGAACCTCTCCTTTGCGATGTGCGCAGATGAAGCCGCTCGTCCGAGAAAAGCATCCGCCTGAAGTCGCTCTTTCTCGGCAAGCGAGAGAGACGAGACCGCTGCTGAAGGCAGAAAGCGGCATTCGGGGAGAACCGCGATTTCTCGGCCAGCAACTGCAAACTCTCCGAAGCGGTTGACAGAGAGTGCCGTTTTCGACGTGCGTGAGCGAAATAACGGAACTGTGAGGCCGAGAACTTGCGAATTCTACATACTGCATTGCCTGAAAACAGGGGGTTTTTTCTCCGCAGGAAAGAATCCACATCTCTCGACTTTCTGTAACGTCCTCCCTGAAAGCACAACGTGTGTCGCTCCTGGAACTTCTAGCTGCCTTATTAGAGGGGCTTTTCCCTTCTACTCTGTTCGTCACAGAATGCTGAAGTGTAGCATCGGATAAACACACAAAAACGAAATGTCGCTAGAAATAAAGAGAAAAACATAAGAATGAGAGAGAAGCGTAATGCAGAATGCATGGACACAAGGAGAAGACAGAACCTCTCCTTTCCCGATGTGCGCAGAAGAAGCCGCTCGTCCGAGAAAAGCATCCGCCTGAAGTCGCTCTTTCTCGGCAAGCGAGAGAGACGAGACCGCTGCTGAAGGCAGAAAGCGGCATTCGGGGAGAACCGCGATTTCTCGGTCAGCAACTGCAAACTCTCCGAAGCGGTTGACAGAGAGTGCCGTTTTCGACGTGCGTGAGCGAAATAACGGAACTGTGATGCCGAGAACGTGCGAATTCTGCATACTGCATTGCCTGAACACAGGGGGTTTTTTCTCCGCAGGAAAGAATCCACATCTCTCGACTTTCTGTAACGTCCTCTCTGAAAGCACAACGTGTGTCGCTCCTGGAACTTCTAGCTGCCTTATTAGAGGGGCTTTTCCCTTCTACTCTGTTCGTCACAGAATGCTGAAGTGTAGCATCGGATAAACAGAGAAAAACGAAATGTCGCTAGGAATAAAAGGAAAGGCATAAGAATGAGAGAGAAGCGTAGTGCAGAATGCATGGAGACAAGGAGAAGACAGAACCGCTCCTTTGCGATGTGCGCAGAAGAAGCCGCTCGTCCGAGAAAAGCATCCGCCTGAAGTCGCTCTTTCTCGGCAAGCGAGAGAGACGAGACCGCTGCTGAAGGCAGAAAGCGGCATTCGGGGAGAACCGCGATTTCTCGGCCAGCAACTGCAAACTCTCCGAAGCGGTTGACAGAGAGTGCCGTTTTCGACGTGCGTGAGCGAAATAACGGAACTGTGATGCCGAGAACGTGTGAATTCTACATACTGCATTGCCTGAAAACAGGGGGTTTTTTCTCCGCAGGAAAGAATCCACATCTCTCGACTTTCTGTAACGTCCTCTCTGAAAGCACAACGTGTGTCGCTCCTGGAACTTCTAGCTGCCTTATTAGAGGGGCTTTTCCCTTCTACTCTGTTCGTCACAGAATGCTGAAGTGTAGCATCGGATAAACACACAAAAACGAAATGTCGCTAGAAATAAAGAGAAAAACATAAGAATGAGAGAGAAGCGTAATGCAGAATGCATGGACACAAGGAGAAGACAGAACCTCTCCTTTCCGATGTGCGCAGAAGAAGCCGCTCGTCCGAGAAAAGCATCCGCCTGAAGTCGCTCTTTCTCGGCAAGCGAGAGAGACGAGACCGCTGCTGAAGGCAGAAAGCGGCATTCGGGGAGAACCGCGATTTCACGGCCAGCAACTGCAAACTCTCCGAAGCGGTTAACAGAGAGTGCCGCTGTCGACGTGCGTGAGCGAAATAACGGAACTGTGATGCCGAGAACGTGTGAATTCTACATACTGCATTGCCTGAACACAGGGGGTTTTTTCTCCGCAGGAAAGAATCCACATCTCTCGACCTTCTGTAACGTCCTCTCTGAAAGCACAACGTGTGTCGCTCCTGGAACTTCTAGTTGCCTTATTAGAGGGGCTTTTCCCTTCTACTCTGTTCGTCACAGAATGCTGAAGTGTAGCATCGGATAAACAGAGAAAAACGAAATGTCGCTAGGAATAAAAGGAAAGGCATAAGAATGAGAGAGAAGCGTAGTGCAGAATGCATGGAGACAAGGAGAAGACAGAACCGCTCCTTTGCGATGTGCGCAGAAGAAGCCGCTCGTCCGAGAAAAGCATCCGCCTGAAGTCGCTCTTTCTCGGCAAGCGAGAGAGACGAGACCGCTGCTGAAGGCAGAAAGCGGCATTCGGGGAGAACCGCGATTTCACGGCCAGCAACTGCAAACTCTCCGAAGCGGTTAACAGAGAGTGCCGCTGTCGACGTGCGTGAGCGAAATAACGGAACTGTGATGCCGAGAACGTGTGAATTCTACATACTGCATTGCCTGAACACAGGGGGTTTTTTCTCCGCAGGAAAGAATCCACATCTCTCGACTTTCTGTAACGTCCTCTCTGAAAGCACAACGTGTGTCGCTCCTGGAACTTCTAGTTGCCTTATTAGAGGGGCTTTTCCCTTCTACTCTGTTCGTCACAGAATGCTGAAGTGTAGCATCGGATAAACAGAGAAAAACGAAATGTCGCTAGGAATAAAAGGAAAGGCATAAGAATGAGAGAGAAGCGTAGTGCAGAATGCATGGAGACAAGGAGAAGACAGAACCGCTCCTTTGCGATGTGCGCAGAAGAAGCCGCTCGTCCGAGAAAAGCATCCGCCTGAAGTCGCTCTTTCTCGGCAAGCGAGAGAGACGAGACCGCTGCTGAAGGCAGAAAGCGGCATTCGGGGAGAACCGCGATTTCTCGGCCAGCAACTGCAAACTCTCCGAAGCGGTTGACAGAGAGTGCCGTTTTCGACGTGCGTGAGCGAAATAACGGAACTGTGATGCCGAGAACTTGCGAATTCTGCATACTGCATTGCCTGAACACAGGGGGTTTTTTCTCCGCAGGAAAGAATCCACATCTCTCGACTTTCTGTAACGTCCTCTCTGAAAGCACAACGTGTGTCGCTCCTGGAACTTCTAGCTGCCTTATTAGAGGGGCTTTTCCCTTCCACTCTGTTCTTCACAGAATGCTGAAGTGTAGCATCGGATAAACAGAGAAAAACGAAATGTCGCTAGGAATAAAAGGAAAGGCATAAGAATGAGAGAGAAGCGTAGTGCAGAATGCATGGAGACAAGGAGAAGACAGAACCGCTCCTTTGCGATGTGCGCAGAAGAAGCCGCTCGTCCGAGAAAAGCATCCGCCTGAAGTCGCTCTTTCTCGGCAAGCGAGAGAGACGAGACCGCTGCTGAAGGCAGAAAGCGGCATTCGGGGAGAACCGCGATTTCTCGGCCAGCAACTGCAAACTCTCCGAAGCGGTTGACAGAGAGTGCCGTTTTCGACGTGCGTGAGCGAAATAACGGAACTGTGATGCCGAGAACTTGCGAATTCTGCATACTGCATTGCCTGAACACAGGGGGTTTTTTCTCCGCAGGAAAGAATCCACATCTCTCGACTTTCTGTAACGTCCTCTCTGAAAGCACAACGTGTGTCGCTCATGGAACTTCTAGCTGCCTTATTAGAGGGGCTTTTCCCTTCTACTCTGTTCGTCACAGAATGCTGAAGTGTAGCATCGGATAAACACACAAAAAGGAAATGTCGCTAGAAATAAAGAGAAAAATATAAGAATGAGAGAGAAGCGTAATGCAGAATGCATGGACACAAGGAGAAGACAAGAACCTCTCCTTTGCGATGTGCGCAGATGAAGCCGCTCGTCCGAGAAAAGCATCCGCCTGAAGTCGCTCTTTCTCGGCAAGCGAGAGAGACGAGACCGCTGCTGAAGGCAGAAAGCGGCATTCGGGGAGAACCGCGATTTCTCGGTCAGCAACTGCAAACTCTCCGAAGCGGTTGACAGAGAGTGCCGTTTTCGACGTGCGTGAGCGAAATAACGGAACTGTGATGCCGAGAACGTGCGAATTCTGCATACTGCATTGCCTGAACACAGGGGGTTTTTTCTCCGCAGGAAAGAATCCACATCTCTCGACTTTCTGTAACGTCCTCTCTGAAAGCACAACGTGTGTCGCTCCTGGAACTTCTAGCTGCCTTATTAGAGGGGCTTTTCCCTTCTACTCTGTTCGTCACAGAATGCTGAAGTGTAGCATCGGATAAACAGAGAAAAACGAAATGTCGCTAGGAATAAAAGGAAAGGCATAAGAATGAGAGAGAAGCGTAGTGCAGAATGCATGGAGACAAGGAGAAGACAGAACCGCTCCTTTGCGATGTGCGCAGAAGAAGCCGCTCGTCCGAGAAAAGCATCCGCCTGAAGTCGCTCTTTCTCGGCAAGCGAGAGAGACGAGACCGCTGCTGAAGGCAGAAAGCGGCATTCGGGGAGAACCGCGATTTCTCGGCCAGCAACTGCAAACTCTCCGAAGCGGTTGACAGAGAGTGCCGTTTTCGACGTGCGTGAGCGAAATAACGGAACTGTGATGCCGAGAACGTGTGAATTCTACATACTGCATTGCCTGAAAACAGGGGGTTTTTTCTCCGCAGGAAAGAATCCACATCTCTCGACTTTCTGTAACGTCCTCTCTGAAAGCACAACGTGTGTCGCTCCTGGAACTTCTAGCTGCCTTATTAGAGGGGCTTTTCCCTTCTACTCTGTTCGTCACAGAATGCTGAAGTGTAGCATCGGATAAACACACAAAAACGAAATGTCGCTAGAAATAAAGAGAAAAACATAAGAATGAGAGAGAAGCGTAATGCAGAATGCATGGACACAAGGAGAAGACAGAACCTCTCCTTTCCGATGTGCGCAGAAGAAGCCGCTCGTCCGAGAAAAGCATCCGCCTGAAGTCGCTCTTTCTCGGCAAGCGAGAGAGACGAGACCGCTGCTGAAGGCAGAAAGCGGCATTCGGGGAGAACCGCGATTTCACGGCCAGCAACTGCAAACTCTCCGAAGCGGTTAACAGAGAGTGCCGCTGTCGACGTGCGTGAGCGAAATAACGGAACTGTGATGCCGAGAACGTGTGAATTCTACATACTGCATTGCCTGAACACAGGGGGTTTTTTCTCCGCAGGAAAGAATCCACATCTCTCGACCTTCTGTAACGTCCTCTCTGAAAGCACAACGTGTGTCGCTCCTGGAACTTCTAGTTGCCTTATTAGAGGGGCTTTTCCCTTCTACTCTGTTCGTCACAGAATGCTGAAGTGTAGCATCGGATAAACAGAGAAAAACGAAATGTCGCTAGGAATAAAAGGAAAGGCATAAGAATGAGAGAGAAGCGTAGTGCAGAATGCATGGAGACAAGGAGAAGACAGAACCGCTCCTTTGCGATGTGCGCAGAAGAAGCCGCTCGTCCGAGAAAAGCATCCGCCTGAAGTCGCTCTTTCTCGGCAAGCGAGAGAGACGAGACCGCTGCTGAAGGCAGAAAGCGGCATTCGGGGAGAACCGCGATTTCACGGCCAGCAACTGCAAACTCTCCGAAGCGGTTAACAGAGAGTGCCGCTGTCGACGTGCGTGAGCGAAATAACGGAACTGTGATGCCGAGAACGTGTGAATTCTACATACTGCATTGCCTGAACACAGGGGGTTTTTTCTCCGCAGGAAAGAATCCACATCTCTCGACTTTCTGTAACGTCCTCTCTGAAAGCACAACGTGTGTCGCTCCTGGAACTTCTAGTTGCCTTATTAGAGGGGCTTTTCCCTTCTACTCTGTTCGTCACAGAATGCTGAAGTGTAGCATCGGATAAACAGAGAAAAACGAAATGTCGCTAGGAATAAAAGGAAAGGCATAAGAATGAGAGAGAAGCGTAGTGCAGAATGCATGGAGACAAGGAGAAGACAGAACCGCTCCTTTGCGATGTGCGCAGAAGAAGCCGCTCGTCCGAGAAAAGCATCCGCCTGAAGTCGCTCTTTCTCGGCAAGCGAGAGAGACGAGACCGCTGCTGAAGGCAGAAAGCGGCATTCGGGGAGAACCGCGATTTCTCGGCCAGCAACTGCAAACTCTCCGAAGCGGTTGACAGAGAGTGCCGTTTTCGACGTGCGTGAGCGAAATAACGGAACTGTGATGCCGAGAACTTGCGAATTCTGCATACTGCATTGCCTGAACACAGGGGGTTTTTTCTCCGCAGGAAAGAATCCACATCTCTCGACTTTCTGTAACGTCCTCTCTGAAAGCACAACGTGTGTCGCTCCTGGAACTTCTAGCTGCCTTATTAGAGGGGCTTTTCCCTTCCACTCTGTTCTTCACAGAATGCTGAAGTGTAGCATCGGATAAACAGAGAAAAACGAAATGTCGCTAGGAATAAAAGGAAAGGCATAAGAATGAGAGAGAAGCGTAGTGCAGAATGCATGGAGACAAGGAGAAGACAGAACCGCTCCTTTGCGATGTGCGCAGAAGAAGCCGCTCGTCCGAGAAAAGCATCCGCCTGAAGTCGCTCTTTCTCGGCAAGCGAGAGAGACGAGACCGCTGCTGAAGGCAGAAAGCGGCATTCGGGGAGAACCGCGATTTCTCGGCCAGCAACTGCAAACTCTCCGAAGCGGTTAACAGAGAGTGCCGCTGTCCACCCACGAGAGCGAAATAGCGAAATTGCTATGCCGAGAACGTGCGATTTCAGAATACTGCATTTCCTGAAAACAGGGGGTTTTTTCTCCGCAGGAAAGAATCCACATCTCTCGACTTTCTGTAACGTCCTCTCTGAAAGCACAACGTGTGTCGCTCCTGGAACTTCTAGCTGCCTTATTAGAGGGGCTTTTCCCTTCTACTCTGTTCGTCACAGAATGCTGAAGTGTAGCATCGGATAAACACACAAAAACGAAATGTCGCTAGAAATAAAGAGAAAAATATAAGAATGAGAGAGAAGCGTAATGCAGAATGCATGGAGACAAGGAGAAGACAGAACCTCTCCTTTGCGATGTGCGCAGATGAAGCCGCTCGTCCGAGAAAAGCATCCGCCTGAAGTCGCTCTTTCTCGGCAAGCGAGAGAGACGAGACCGCTGCTGAAGGCAGAAAGCGGCATTCGGGGAGAACCGCGATTTCTCGGCCAGCAACTGCAAACTCTCCGAAGCGGTTGACAGAGAGTGCCGTTTTCGACGTGCGTGAGCGAAATAACGGAACTGTGATGCCGAGAACGTGCGAATTCTGCATACTGCATTGCCTGAAAACAGGGGTTTTTTTCTCCGCAGGAAAGAATCCACATCTCTCGACTTTCTGTAACGTCCTCCCTGAAAGCACAACGTGTGTCGCTCCTGGAACTTCTAGCTGCCTTATTAGAGGGGCTTTTCCCTTCTACTCTGTTCGTCACAGAATGCTGAAGTGTAGCATCGGATAAACAGAGAAAAACGAAATGTCGCTAGGAATAAAAGGAAAGGCATAAGAATGAGAGAGAAGCGTAGTGCAGAATGCATGGAGACAAGGAGAAGACAGAACCGCTCCTTTGCGATGTGCGCAGAAGAAGCCGCTCGTCCGAGAAAAGCATCCGCCTGAAGTCGCTCTTTCTCGGCAAGCGAGAGAGACGAGACCGCTGCTGAAGGCAGAAAGCGGCATTCGGGGAGAACCGCGATTTCTCGGCCAGCAACTGCAAACTCTCCGAAGCGGTTGACAGAGAGTGCCGTTTTCGACGTGCGTGAGCGAAATAACGGAACTGTGATGCCGAGAACTTGCGAATTCTGCATACTGCATTGCCTGAACACAGGGGGTTTTTTCTCCGCAGGAAAGAATCCACATCTCTCGACTTTCTGTAACGTCCTCTCTGAAAGCACAACGTGTGTCGCTCATGGAACTTCTAGCTGCCTTATTAGAGGGGCTTTTCCCTTCTACTCTGTTCGTCACAGAATGCTGAAGTGTAGCATCGGATAAACACACAAAAAGGAAATGTCGCTAGAAATAAAGAGAAAAATATAAGAATGAGAGAGAAGCGTAATGCAGAATGCATGGACACAAGGAGAAGACAAGAACCTCTCCTTTGCGATGTGCGCAGATGAAGCCGCTCGTCCGAGAAAAGCATCCGCCTGAAGTCGCTCTTTCTCGGCAAGCGAGAGAGACGAGACCGCTGCTGAAGGCAGAAAGCGGCATTCGGGGAGAACCGCGATTTCTCGGCCAGCAACTGCAAACTCTCCGAAGCGGTTGACAGAGAGTGCCGTTTTCGACGTGCGTGAGCGAAATAACGGAACTGTGAGGCCGAGAACTTGCGAATTCTACATACTGCATTGCCTGAAAACAGGGGGTTTTTTCTCCGCAGGAAAGAATCCACATCTCTCGACTTTCTGTAACGTCCTCTCTGAAAGCACAACGTGTGTCGCTCCTGGAACTTCTAGCTGCCTTATTAGAGGGGCTTTTCCCTTCTACTCTGTTCGTCACAGAATGCTGAAGTGTAGCATCGGATAAACACACAAAAACGAAATGTCGCTAGAAATAAAGAGAAAAACATAAGAATGAGAGAGAAGCGTAATGCAGAATGCATGGACACAAGGAGAAGACAGAACCTCTCCTTTCCCGATGTGCGCAGAAGAAGCCGCTCGTCCGAGAAAAGCATCCGCCTGAAGTCGCTCTTTCTCGGCAAGCGAGAGAGACGAGACCGCTGCTGAAGGCAGAAAGCGGCATTCGGGGAGAACCGCGATTTCTCGGTCAGCAACTGCAAACTCTCCGAAGCGGTTGACAGAGAGTGCCGTTTTCGACGTGCGTGAGCGAAATAACGGAACTGTGATGCCGAGAACGTGCGAATTCTGCATACTGCATTGCCTGAACACAGGGGGTTTTTTCTCCGCAGGAAAGAATCCACATCTCTCGACTTTCTGTAACGTCCTCTCTGAAAGCACAACGTGTGTCGCTCCTGGAACTTCTAGTTGCCTTATTAGAGGGGCTTTTCCCTTCTACTCTGTTCGTCACAGAATGCTGAAGTGTAGCATCGGATAAACAGAGAAAAACGAAATGTCGCTAGGAATAAAAGGAAAGGCATAAGAATGAGAGAGAAGCGTAGTGCAGAATGCATGGAGACAAGGAGAAGACAGAACCGCTCCTTTGCGATGTGCGCAGAAGAAGCCGCTCGTCCGAGAAAAGCATCCGCCTGAAGTCGCTCTTTCTCGGCAAGCGAGAGAGACGAGACCGCTGCTGAAGGCAGAAAGCGGCATTCGGGGAGAACCGCGATTTCACGGCCAGCAACTGCAAACTCTCCGAAGCGGTTAACAGAGAGTGCCGCTGTCGACGTGCGTGAGCGAAATAACGGAACTGTGATGCCGAGAACGTGTGAATTCTACATACTGCATTGCCTGAACACAGGGGGTTTTTTCTCCGCAGGAAAGAATCCACATCTCTCGACTTTCTGTAACGTCCTCTCTGAAAGCACAACGTGTGTCGCTCCTGGAACTTCTAGTTGCCTTATTAGAGGGGCTTTTCCCTTCTACTCTGTTCGTCACAGAATGCTGAAGTGTAGCATCGGATAAACAGAGAAAAACGAAATGTCGCTAGGAATAAAAGGAAAGGCATAAGAATGAGAGAGAAGCGTAGTGCAGAATGCATGGAGACAAGGAGAAGACAGAACCGCTCCTTTGCGATGTGCGCAGAAGAAGCCGCTCGTCCGAGAAAAGCATCCGCCTGAAGTCGCTCTTTCTCGGCAAGCGAGAGAGACGAGACCGCTGCTGAAGGCAGAAAGCGGCATTCGGGGAGAACCGCGATTTCTCGGCCAGCAACTGCAAACTCTCCGAAGCGGTTGACAGAGAGTGCCGTTTTCGACGTGCGTGAGCGAAATAACGGAACTGTGATGCCGAGAACGTGTGAATTCTACATACTGCATTGCCTGAACACAGGGGGTTTTTTCTCCGCAGGAAAGAATCCACATCTCTCGACTTTCTGTAACGTCCTCTCTGAAAGCACAACGTGTGTCGCTCATGGAACTTCTAGCTGCCTTATTAGAGGGGCTTTTCCCTTCTACTCTGTTCGTCACAGAATGCTGAAGTGTAGCATCGGATAAACACACAAAAAGGAAATGTCGCTAGAAATAAAGAGAAAAATATAAGAATGAGAGAGAAGCGTAATGCAGAATGCATGGACACAAGGAGAAGACAAGAACCTCTCCTTTGCGATGTGCGCAGATGAAGCCGCTCGTCCGAGAAAAGCATCCGCCTGAAGTCGCTCTTTCTCGGCAAGCGAGAGAGACGAGACCGCTGCTGAAGGCAGAAAGCGGCATTCGGGGAGAACCGCGATTTCTCGGCCAGCAACTGCAAACTCTCCGAAGCGGTTGACAGAGAGTGCCGTTTTCGACGTGCGTGAGCGAAATAACGGAACTGTGAGGCCGAGAACTTGCGAATTCTACATACTGCATTGCCTGAAAACAGGGGGTTTTTTCTCCGCAGGAAAGAATCCACATCTCTCGACTTTCTGTAACGTCCTCCCTGAAAGCACAACGTGTGTCGCTCCTGGAACTTCTAGCTGCCTTATTAGAGGGGCTTTTCCCTTCTACTCTGTTCGTCACAGAATGCTGAAGTGTAGCATCGGATAAACACACAAAAACGAAATGTCGCTAGAAATAAAGAGAAAAACATAAGAATGAGAGAGAAGCGTAATGCAGAATGCATGGACACAAGGAGAAGACAGAACCTCTCCTTTCCCGATGTGCGCAGAAGAAGCCGCTCGTCCGAGAAAAGCATACGCCTGAAGTCGCTCTTTCTCGGCAAGCGAGAGAGACGAGACCGCTGCTGAAGGCAGAAAGCGGCATTCGGGGAGAACCGCGATTTCTCGGTCAGCAACTGCAAACTCTCCGAAGCGGTTGACAGAGAGTGCCGTTTTCGACGTGCGTGAGCGAAATAACGGAACTGTGATGCCGAGAACGTGCGAATTCTGCATACTGCATTGCCTGAACACAGGGGGTTTTTTCTCCGCAGGAAAGAATCCACATCTCTCGACTTTCTGTAACGTCCTCTCTGAAAGCACAACGTGTGTCGCTCCTGGAACTTCTAGCTGCCTTATTAGAGGGGCTTTTCCCTTCTACTCTGTTCGTCACAGAATGCTGAAGTGTAGCATCGGATAAACAGAGAAAAACGAAATGTCGCTAGGAATAAAAGGAAAGGCATAAGAATGAGAGAGAAGCGTAGTGCAGAATGCATGGAGACAAGGAGAAGACAGAACCGCTCCTTTGCGATGTGCGCAGAAGAAGCCGCTCGTCCGAGAAAAGCATCCGCCTGAAGTCGCTCTTTCTCGGCAAGCGAGAGAGACGAGACCGCTGCTGAAGGCAGAAAGCGGCATTCGGGGAGAACCGCGATTTCACGGCCAGCAACTGCAAACTCTCCGAAGCGGTTAACAGAGAGTGCCGCTGTCGACGTGCGTGAGCGAAATAACGGAACTGTGATGCCGAGAACGTGTGAATTCTACATACTGCATTTCCTGAAAACAGGGGGTTTTTTCTCCGCAGGAAAGAATCCACATCTCTCGACTTTCTGTAACGTCCTCTCTGAAAGCACAACGTGTGTCGCTCCTGGAACTTCTAGCTGCCTTATTAGAGGGGCTTTTCCCTTCTACTCTGTTCGTCACAGAATGCTGAAGTGTAGCATCGGATAAACACACAAAAAGGAAATGTCGCTAGAAATAAAGAGAAAAATATAAGAATGAGAGAGAAGCGTAATGCAGAATGCATGGAGACAAGGAGAAGACAGAACCTCTCCTTTGCGATGTGCGCAGATGAAGCCGCTCGTCCGAGAAAAGCATCCGCCTGAAGTCGCTCTTTCTCGGCAAGCGAGAGAGACGAGACCGCTGCTGAAGGCAGAAAGCGGCATTCGGGGAGAACCGCGATTTCTCGGCCAGCAACTGCAAACTCTCCGAAGCGGTTGACAGAGAGTGCCGTTTTCGACGTGCGTGAGCGAAATAACGGAACTGTGATGCCGAGAACGTGTGAATTCTACATACTGCATTGCCTGAACACAGGGGGTTTTTTCTCCGCAGGAAAGAATCCACATCTCTCGACTTTCTGTAACGTCCTCCCTGAAAGCACAACGTGTGTCGCTCCTGGAACTTCTAGCTGCCTTATTAGAGGGGCTTTTCCCTTCTACTCTGTTCGTCACAGAATGCTGAAGTGTAGCATCGGATAAACAGAGAAAAACGAAATGTCGCTAGGAATAAAAGGAAAGGCATAAGAATGAGAGAGAAGCGTAGTGCAGAATGCATGGAGACAAGGAGAAGACAGAACCGCTCCTTTGCGATGTGCGCAGAAGAAGCCGCTCGTCCGAGAAAAGCATCCGCCTGAAGTCGCTCTTTCTCGGCAAGCGAGAGAGACGAGACCGCTGCTGAAGGCAGAAAGCGGCATTCGGGGAGAACCGCGATTTCTCGGCCAGCAACTGCAAACTCTCCGAAGCGGTTAACAGAGAGTGGCGCTGTCCACCCACGAGAGCGAAATAGCGAAATTGCTATGCCGAGAACGTGCGATTTCAGAATACTTCATTTCCTGAAAACAGGGGGTTTTTTCTCCGCAGGAAAGAATCCACATCTCTCGACTTTCTGTAACGTCCTCTCTGAAAGCACAACGTGTGTCGCTCCTGGAACTTCTAGCTGCCTTATTAGAGGGGCTTTTCCCTTCTACTCTCTTCGTCACAGAATGCTGAAGTGTAGCATCGGATAAACACACAAAAAGGAAATGTCGCTAGAAATAAAGAGAAAAATATAAGAATGAGAGAGAAGCGTAGTGCAGAATGCATGGAGACAAGGAGAAGACAGAACCTCTCCTTTGCGATGTGCGCAGAAGAAGCCGCTCGTCCGAGAAAAGCATCCGCCTGAAGTCGCACTTTCTCGGCAAGCGAGAGAGACGAGACCGCTGCTGAAGGCAGAAAGCGGCATTCGGGGAGAACCGCGATTTCTCGGCCAGCAACTGCAAACTCTCCGAAGCGGTTGACAGAGAGTGCCGTTTTCGACGTGCGTGAGCGAAATAACGGAACTGTGATGCCGAGAACGTGCGAATTCTGCATACTGCATTGCCTGAAAACAGGGGTTTTTTTCTCCGCAGGAAAGAATCCACATCTCTCGACTTTCTGTAACGTCCTCCCTGAAAGCACAACGTGTGTCGCTCCTGGAACTTCTAGCTGCCTTATTAGAGGGGCTTTTCCCTTCTACTCTGTTCGTCACAGAATGCTGAAGTGTAGCATCGGATAAACACAAAAAGGAAATGTCGCTAGGAATAAAAGGAAAGGCATAAGAATGAGAGAGAAGCGTAGAGCAGAATGCATGGAGACAAGGAGAAGACAGAACCGCTCCTTTGCGATGTGCGCAGAAGAAGCCGCTCGTCCGAGAAAAGCAGCCGGCTGAAGTCGCTCTTTCTCGGCATGCGAGAGAGACGAGACCGCTGCTGAAGGCAGAAAGCGGCATTCGGGGAGAACCGCGATTTCTCGGCCAGCAACTGCAAACTCTCCGAAGCGGTTAACAGAGAGTGCCGCTGTCGACGTGCGTGAGCGAAATAACGGAACTGTGATGCCGAGAACGTGCGAATTCTGCATACTGCATTGCCTGAAAACAGGGGTTTTTTTCTCCGTGGAAAGAATCCACATCTCTCGACTTTCTGTAACGTCCTCCCTGAAAGCACAACGTGTGTCGCTCCTGGAACTTCTAGCTGCCTTATTAGAGGGGCTTTTCCCTTCTACTCTGTTCGTCACAGAATGCTGAAGTGTAGCATCGGATAAACAGAGAAAAACGAAATGTCGCTAGGAATAAAAGGAAAGGCATAAGAATGAGAGAGAAGCGTAGAGCAGAATGCATGGAGACAAGGAGAAGACAGAACCGCTCCTTTGCGATGTGCGCAGAAGAAGCCGCTCGTCCGAGAAAAGCATCCGGCTGAAGTCGCTCTTTCTCGGCAAGCGAGAGAGACGAGACCGCTGCTGAAGGCAGAAAGCGGCATTCGGGGAGAACCGCGATTTCTCGGCCAGCAACTGCAAACTCTCCGAAGCGGTTAACAGAGAGTGCCGCTGTCCACCCACGAGAGCGAAATAGCGAAATTGCTATGCCGAGAACGTGCGATTTCAGAATACTGCATTTCCTGAAAACAGGGGGTTTTTTCTCCGCAGGAAAGAATCCACATCTCTCGACTTTCTGTAACGTCCTCTCTGAAAGCACAACGTGTGTCGCTCCTGGAACTTCTAGCTGCCTTATTAGAGGGGCTTTTCCCTTCTACTCTCTTCGTCACAGAATGCTGAAGTGTAGCATCGGATAAACACACAAAAAGGAAATGTCGCTAGAAATAAAGAGAAAAACATAAGAATGAGAGAGAAGCGTAATGCAGAATGCATGGAGACAAGGAGAAGACAGAACCTCTCCTTTGCGATGTGCGCAGATGAAGCCGCTCGTCCGAGAAAAGCATCCGCCTGAAGTCGCACTTTCTCGGCAAGCGAGAGAGACGAGACCGCTGCTGAAGGCAGAAAGCGGCATTCGGGGAGAACCGCGATTTCTCGGCCAGCAACTGCAAACTCTCCGAAGCGGTTGACAGAGAGTGCCGTTTTCGACGTGCGTGAGCGAAATAACGGAACTGTGATGCCGAGAACGTGCGAATTCTGCATACTGCATTGCCTGAAAACAGGGTTTTTTTTCTCCGCAGGAAAGAATCCACATCTCTCGACTTTCTGTAACGTCCTCCCTGAAAGCACAACGTGTGTCGCTCCTGGAACTTCTAGCTGCCTTATTAGAGGGGCTTTTCCCTTCTACTCTGTTCGTCACAGAATGCTGAAGTGTAGCATCGGATAAACAGAGAAAAACGAAATGTCGCTAGGAATAAAAGGAAAGGCATAAGAATGAGAGAGAAGCGTAGTGCAGAATGCATGGAGACAAGGAGAAGACAGAACCGCTCCTTTGCGATGTGCGCAGAAGAAGCCGCTCGACCGAGAAAAGCATCCGCCTGAAGTCGCTCTTTCTCGGCAAGCGAGAGAGACGAGACCGCTGCTGAAGGCAGAAAGCGGCATTCGGGGAGAACCGCGATTTCTCGGCCAGCAACTGCAAACTCTCCGAAGCGGTTGACAGAGAGTGCCGTTTTCGACGTGCGTGAGCGAAATAACGGAACTGTGATGCCGAGAACGTGCGAATTCTGCATACTGCATTGCCTGAACACAGGGGGTTTTTTCTCCGCAGGAAAGAATCCACATCTCTCGACTTTCTGTAACGTCCTCTCTGAAAGCACAACGTGTGTCGCTCCTGGAACTTCTAGCTGCCTTATTAGAGGGGCTTTTCCCTTCTACTCTGTTCGTCACAGAATGCTGAAGTGTAGCATCGGATAAACACACAAAAACGAAATGTCGCTAGAAATAAAGAGAAAAACATAAGAATGAGAGAGAAGCGTAATGCAGAATGCATGGACACAAGGAGAAGACAGAACCTCTCCTTTCCGATGTGCGCAGAAGAAGCCGCTCGTCCGAGAAAAGCATCCGCCTGAAGTCGCTCTTTCTCGGCAAGCGAGAGAGACGAGACCGCTGCTGAAGGCAGAAAGCGGCATTCGGGGAGAACCGCGATTTCACGGCCAGCAACTGCAAACTCTCCGAAGCGGTTAACAGAGAGTGCCGCTGTCGACGTGCGTGAGCGAAATAACGGAACTGTGATGCCGAGAACGTGTGAATTCTACATACTGCATTGCCTGAACACAGGGGGTTTTTTCTCCGCAGGAAAGAATCCACATCTCTCGACTTTCTGTAACGTCCTCTCTGAAAGCACAACGTGTGTCGCTCCTGGAACTTCTAGCTGCCTTATTAGAGGGGCTTTTCCCTTCTACTCTGTTCGTCACAGAATGCTGAAGTGTAGCATCGGATAAACACACAAAAAGGAAATGTCGCTAGGAATAAAAGGAAAGGCATAAGAATGAGAGAGAAGCGTAGAGCAGAATGCATGGAGACAAGGAGAAGACAGAACCGCTCCTTTGCGATGTGCGCAGAAGAAGCCGCTCGTCCGAGAAAAGCAGCCGGCTGAAGTCGCTCTTTCTCGGCATGCGAGAGAGACGAGACCGCTGCTGAAGGCAGAAAGCGGCATTCGGGGAGAACCGCGATTTCTCGGCCAGCAACTGCAAACTCTCCGAAGCGGTTAACAGAGAGTGCCGCTGTCGACGTGCGTGAGCGAAATAACGGAACTGTGATGCCGAGAACGTGCGAATTCTGCATACTGCATTGCCTGAAAACAGGGGTTTTTTTCTCCGCAGGAAAGAATCCACATCTCTCGACTTTCTGTAACGTCCTCCCTGAAAGCACAACGTGTGTCGCTCCTGGAACTTCTAGCTGCCTTATTAGAGGGGCTTTTCCCTTCTACTCTGTTCGTCACAGAATGCTGAAGTGTAGCATCGGATAAACACACAAAAACGAAATGTCGCTAGGAATAAAAGGAAAGGCATAAGAATGAGAGAGAAGCGTAGAGCAGAATGCATGGAGACAAGGAGAAGACAGAACCGCTCCTTTGCGATGTGCGCAGAAGAAGCCGCTCGTCCGAGAAAAGCATCCGGCTGAAGTCGCTCTTTCTCGGCAAGCGAGAGAGACGAGACCGCTGCTGAAGGCAGAAAGCGGCATTCGGGGAGAACCGCGATTTCTCGGCCAGCAACTGCAAACTCTCCGAAGCGGTTAACAGAGAGTGCCGCTGTCCACCCACGAGAGCGAAATAGCGAAATTGCTATGCCGAGAACGTGCGATTTCAGAATACTGCATTTCCTGAAAACAGGGGGTTTTTTCTCCGCAGGAAAGAATCCACATCTCTCGACTTTCTGTAACGTCCTCTCTGAAAGCACAACGTGTGTCGCTCCTGGAACTTCTAGCTGCCTTATTAGAGGGGCTTTTCCCTTCTACTCTCTTCGTCACAGAATGCTGAAGTGTAGCATCGGATAAACACACAAAAAGGAAATGTCGCTAGAAATAAAGAGAAAAACATAAGAATGAGAGAGAAGCGTAATGCAGAATGCATGGAGACAAGGAGAAGACAGAACCTCTCCTTTGCGATGTGCGCAGATGAAGCCGCTCGTCCGAGAAAAGCATCCGCCTGAAGTCGCACTTTCTCGGCAAGCGAGAGAGACGAGACCGCTGCTGAAGGCAGAAAGCGGCATTCGGGGAGAACCGCGATTTCTCGGCCAGCAACTGCAAACTCTCCGAAGCGGTTGACAGAGAGTGCCGTTTTCGACGTGCGTGAGCGAAATAACGGAACTGTGATGCCGAGAACTTGCGAATTCTGCATACTGCATTGCCTGAACACAGGGGGTTTTTTCTCCGCAGGAAAGAATCCACATCTCTCGACTTTCTGTAACGTCCTCTCTGAAAGCACATCGTGTGTCGCTCCTGGAACTTCTAGCTGCCTTATTAGAGGGGCTTTTCCCTTCTACTCTGTTCGTCACAGAATGCTGAAGTGTAGCATCGGATAAACACACAAAAACGAAATGTCGCTAGAAATAAAGAGAAAAACATAAGAATGAGAGAGAAGCGTAATGCAGAATGCATGGACACAAGGAGAAGACAGAACCTCTCCTTTCCGATGTGCGCAGAAGAAGCCGCTCGTCCGAGAAAAGCATCCGCCTGAAGTCGCTCTTTCTCGGCAAGCGAGAGAGACGAGACCGCTGCTGAAGGCAGAAAGCGGCATTCGGGGAGAACCGCGATTTCACGGCCAGCAACTGCAAACTCTCCGAAGCGGTTAACAGAGAGTGCCGCTGTCGACGTGCGTGAGCGAAATAACGGAACTGTGATGCCGAGAACGTGTGAATTCTACATACTGCATTGCCTGAACACAGGGGGTTTTTTCTCCGCAGGAAAGAATCCACATCTCTCGACTTTCTGTAACGTCCTCTCTGAAAGCACAACGTGTGTCGCTCCTGGAACTTCTAGTTGCCTTATTAGAGGGGCTTTTCCCTTCTACTCTGTTCGTCACAGAATGCTGAAGTGTAGCATCGGATAAACAGAGAAAAACGAAATGTCGCTAGGAATAAAAGGAAAGGCATAAGAATGAGAGAGAAGCGTAGTGCAGAATGCATGGAGACAAGGAGAAGACAGAACCGCTCCTTTGCGATGTGCGCAGAAGAAGCCGCTCGTCCGAGAAAAGCATCCGGCTGAAGTCGCTCTTTCTCGGCATGCGAGAGAGACGAGACCGCTGCTGAAGGCAGAAAGCGGCATTCGGGGAGAACCGCGATTTCTCGGCCAGCAACTGCAAACTCTCCGAAGCGGTTAACAGAGAGTGCCGCTGTCCACCCACGAGAGCGAAATAGCGAAATTGCTATGCCGAGAACGTGCGATTTCAGAATACTGCATTTCCTGAAAACAGGGGGTTTTTTCTCCGCAGGAAAGAATCCACATCTCTCGACTTTCTGTAACGTCCTCTCTGAAAGCACAACGTGTGTCGCTCCTGGAACTTCTAGCTGCCTTATTAGAGGGGCTTTTCCCTTCTACTCTCTTCGTCACAGAATGCTGAAGTGTAGCATCGGATAAACACACAAAAAGGAAATGTCGCTAGAAATAAAGAGAAAAATATAAGAATGAGAGAGAAGCGTAATGCAGAATGCATGGAGACAAGGAGAAGACAGAACCTCTCCTTTGCGATGTGCGCAGATGAAGCCGCTCGTCCGAGAAAAGCATCCGCCTGAAGTCGCACTTTCTCGGCAAGCGAGAGAGACGAGACCGCTGCTGAAGGCAGAAAGCGGCATTCGGGGAGAACCGCGATTTCTCGGCCAGCAACTGCAAACTCTCCGAAGCGGTTGACAGAGAGTGCCGTTTTCGACGTGCGTGAGCGAAATAACGGAACTGTGATGCCGAGAACGTGCGAATTCTGCATACTGCATTGCCTGAAAACAGGGGTTTTTTTCTCCGCAGGAAAGAATCCACATCTCTCGACTTTCTGTAACGTCCTCCCTGAAAGCACAACGTGTGTCGCTCCTGGAACTTCTAGCTGCCTTATTAGAGGGGCTTTTCCCTTCTACTCTGTTCGTCACAGAATGCTGAAGTGTAGCATCGGATAAACACACAAAAACGAAATGTCGCTAGAAATAAAGAGAAAAACATAAGAATGAGAGAGAAGCGTAATGCAGAATGCATGGACACAAGGAGAAGACAGAACCTCTCCTTTCCGATGTGCGCAGAAGAAGCCGCTCGTCCGAGAAAAGCATCCGCCTGAAGTCGCTCTTTCTCGGCAAGCGAGAGAGACGAGACCGCTGCTGAAGGCAGAAAGCGGCATTCGGGGAGAACCGCGATTTCACGGCCAGCAACTGCAAACTCTCCGAAGCGGTTAACAGAGAGTGCCGCTGTCGACGTGCGTGAGCGAAATAACGGAACTGTGATGCCGAGAACGTGTGAATTCTACATACTGCATTGCCTGAACACAGGGGGTTTTTTCTCCGCAGGAAAGAATCCACATCTCTCGACTTTCTGTAACGTCCTCTCTGAAAGCACAACGTGTGTCGCTCCTGGAACTTCTAGTTGCCTTATTAGAGGGGCTTTTCCCTTCTACTCTGTTCGTCACAGAATGCTGAAGTGTAGCATCGGATAAACAGAGAAAAACGAAATGTCGCTAGGAATAAAAGGAAAGGCATAAGAATGAGAGAGAAGCGTAGTGCAGAATGCATGGAGACAAGGAGAAGACAGAACCGCTCCTTTGCGATGTGCGCAGAAGAAGCCGCTCGTCCGAGAAAAGCATCCGCCTGAAGTCGCTCTTTCTCGGCAAGCGAGAGAGACGAGACCGCTGCTGAAGGCAGAAAGCGGCATTCGGGGAGAACCGCGATTTCTCGGCCAGCAACTGCAAACTCTCCGAAGCGGTTAACAGAGAGTGCCGCTGTCCACCCACGAGAGCGAAATAGCGAAATTGCTATGCCGAGAACGTGCGATTTCAGAATACTGCATTTCCTGAAAACAGGGGGTTTTTTCTCCGCAGGAAAGAATCCACATCTCTCGACTTTCTGTAACGTCCTCTCTGAAAGCACAACGTGTGTCGCTCCTGGAACTTCTAGCTGCCTTATTAGAGGGGCTTTTCCCTTCTACTCTGTTCGTCACAGAATGCTGAAGTGTAGCATCGGATAAACACACAAAAACGAAATGTCGCTAGAAATAAAGAGAAAAATATAAGAATGAGAGAGAAGCGTAATGCAGAATGCATGGAGACAAGGAGAAGACAGAACCTCTCCTTTGCGATGTGCGCAGAAGAAGCCGCTCGTCCGAGAAAAGCATCCGCCTGAAGTCGCTCTTTCTCGGCAAGCGAGAGAGACGAGACCGCTGCTGAAGGCAGAAAGCGGCATTCGGGGAGAACCGCGATTTCTCGGCCAGCAACTGCAAACTCTCCGAAGCGGTTGACAGAGAGTGCCGTTTTCGACGTGCGTGAGCGAAATAACGGAACTGTGATGCCGAGAACGTGCGAATTCTGCATACTGCATTGCCTGAAAACAGGGGTTTTTTTCTCCGCAGGAAAGAATCCACATCTCTCGACTTTCTGTAACGTCCTCCCTGAAAGCACAACGTGTGTCGCTCCTGGAACTTCTAGCTGCCTTATTAGAGGGGCTTTTCCCTTCTACTCTGTTCGTCACAGAATGCTGAAGTGTAGCATCGGATAAACACACAAAAACGAAATGTCGCTAGGAATAAAAGGAAAGGCATAAGAATGAGAGAGAAGCGTAGTGCAGAATGCATGGAGACAAGGAGAAGACAGAACCGCTCCTTTGCGATGTGCGCAGAAGAAGCCGCTCGTCCGAGAAAAGCATCCGCCTGAAGTCGCTCTTTCTCGGCAAGCGAGAGAGACGAGACCGCTGCTGAAGGCAGAAAGCGGCATTCGGGGAGAACCGCGATTTCTCGGCCAGCAACTGCAAACTCTCCGAAGCGGTTGACAGAGAGTGCCGTTTTCGACGTGCGTGAGCGAAATAACGGAACTGTGATGCCGAGAACTTGCGAATTCTGCATACTGCATTGCCTGAACACAGGGGGTTTTTTCTCCGCAGGAAAGAATCCACATCTCTCGACTTTCTGTAACGTCCTCTCTGAAAGCACAACGTGTGTCGCTCATGGAACTTCTAGCTGCCTTATTAGAGGGGCTTTTCCCTTCTACTCTGTTCGTCACAGAATGCTGAAGTGTAGCATCGGATAAACACACAAAAAGGAAATGTCGCTAGAAATAAAGAGAAAAATATAAGAATGAGAGAGAAGCGTAATGCAGAATGCATGGACACAAGGAGAAGACAAGAACCTCTCCTTTGCGATGTGCGCAGATGAAGCCGCTCGTCCGAGAAAAGCATCCGCCTGAAGTCGCTCTTTCTCGGCAAGCGAGAGAGACGAGACCGCTGCTGAAGGCAGAAAGCGGCATTCGGGGAGAACCGCGATTTCTCGGCCAGCAACTGCAAACTCTCCGAAGCGGTTGACAGAGAGTGCCGTTTTCGACGTGCGTGAGCGAAATAACGGAACTGTGAGGCCGAGAACTTGCGAATTCTACATACTGCATTGCCTGAAAACAGGGGGTTTTTTCTCCGCAGGAAAGAATCCACATCTCTCGACTTTCTGTAACGTCCTCCCTGAAAGCACAACGTGTGTCGCTCCTGGAACTTCTAGCTGCCTTATTAGAGGGGCTTTTCCCTTCTACTCTGTTCGTCACAGAATGCTGAAGTGTAGCATCGGATAAACACACAAAAACGAAATGTCGCTAGAAATAAAGAGAAAAACATAAGAATGAGAGAGAAGCGTAATGCAGAATGCATGGACACAAGGAGAAGACAGAACCTCTCCTTTCCCGATGTGCGCAGAAGAAGCCGCTCGTCCGAGAAAAGCATCCGCCTGAAGTCGCTCTTTCTCGGCAAGCGAGAGAGACGAGACCGCTGCTGAAGGCAGAAAGCGGCATTCGGGGAGAACCGCGATTTCTCGGTCAGCAACTGCAAACTCTCCGAAGCGGTTGACAGAGAGTGCCGTTTTCGACGTGCGTGAGCGAAATAACGGAACTGTGATGCCGAGAACGTGCGAATTCTGCATACTGCATTGCCTGAACACAGGGGGTTTTTTCTCCGCAGGAAAGAATCCACATCTCTCGACTTTCTGTAACGTCCTCTCTGAAAGCACAACGTGTGTCGCTCCTGGAACTTCTAGCTGCCTTATTAGAGGGGCTTTTCCCTTCTACTCTGTTCGTCACAGAATGCTGAAGTGTAGCATCGGATAAACAGAGAAAAACGAAATGTCGCTAGGAATAAAAGGAAAGGCATAAGAATGAGAGAGAAGCGTAGTGCAGAATGCATGGAGACAAGGAGAAGACAGAACCGCTCCTTTGCGATGTGCGCAGAAGAAGCCGCTCGTCCGAGAAAAGCATCCGCCTGAAGTCGCTCTTTCTCGGCAAGCGAGAGAGACGAGACCGCTGCTGAAGGCAGAAAGCGGCATTCGGGGAGAACCGCGATTTCTCGGCCAGCAACTGCAAACTCTCCGAAGCGGTTGACAGAGAGTGCCGTTTTCGACGTGCGTGAGCGAAATAACGGAACTGTGATGCCGAGAACGTGTGAATTCTACATACTGCATTGCCTGAAAACAGGGGGTTTTTTCTCCGCAGGAAAGAATCCACATCTCTCGACTTTCTGTAACGTCCTCTCTGAAAGCACAACGTGTGTCGCTCCTGGAACTTCTAGCTGCCTTATTAGAGGGGCTTTTCCCTTCTACTCTGTTCGTCACAGAATGCTGAAGTGTAGCATCGGATAAACACACAAAAACGAAATGTCGCTAGAAATAAAGAGAAAAACATAAGAATGAGAGAGAAGCGTAATGCAGAATGCATGGACACAAGGAGAAGACAGAACCTCTCCTTTCCGATGTGCGCAGAAGAAGCCGCTCGTCCGAGAAAAGCATCCGCCTGAAGTCGCTCTTTCTCGGCAAGCGAGAGAGACGAGACCGCTGCTGAAGGCAGAAAGCGGCATTCGGGGAGAACCGCGATTTCACGGCCAGCAACTGCAAACTCTCCGAAGCGGTTAACAGAGAGTGCCGCTGTCGACGTGCGTGAGCGAAATAACGGAACTGTGATGCCGAGAACGTGTGAATTCTACATACTGCATTGCCTGAACACAGGGGGTTTTTTCTCCGCAGGAAAGAATCCACATCTCTCGACCTTCTGTAACGTCCTCTCTGAAAGCACAACGTGTGTCGCTCCTGGAACTTCTAGTTGCCTTATTAGAGGGGCTTTTCCCTTCTACTCTGTTCGTCACAGAATGCTGAAGTGTAGCATCGGATAAACAGAGAAAAACGAAATGTCGCTAGGAATAAAAGGAAAGGCATAAGAATGAGAGAGAAGCGTAGTGCAGAATGCATGGAGACAAGGAGAAGACAGAACCGCTCCTTTGCGATGTGCGCAGAAGAAGCCGCTCGTCCGAGAAAAGCATCCGCCTGAAGTCGCTCTTTCTCGGCAAGCGAGAGAGACGAGACCGCTGCTGAAGGCAGAAAGCGGCATTCGGGGAGAACCGCGATTTCACGGCCAGCAACTGCAAACTCTCCGAAGCGGTTAACAGAGAGTGCCGCTGTCGACGTGCGTGAGCGAAATAACGGAACTGTGATGCCGAGAACGTGTGAATTCTACATACTGCATTGCCTGAACACAGGGGGTTTTTTCTCCGCAGGAAAGAATCCACATCTCTCGACTTTCTGTAACGTCCTCTCTGAAAGCACAACGTGTGTCGCTCCTGGAACTTCTAGTTGCCTTATTAGAGGGGCTTTTCCCTTCTACTCTGTTCGTCACAGAATGCTGAAGTGTAGCATCGGATAAACAGAGAAAAACGAAATGTCGCTAGGAATAAAAGGAAAGGCATAAGAATGAGAGAGAAGCGTAGTGCAGAATGCATGGAGACAAGGAGAAGACAGAACCGCTCCTTTGCGATGTGCGCAGAAGAAGCCGCTCGTCCGAGAAAAGCATCCGCCTGAAGTCGCTCTTTCTCGGCAAGCGAGAGAGACGAGACCGCTGCTGAAGGCAGAAAGCGGCATTCGGGGAGAACCGCGATTTCTCGGCCAGCAACTGCAAACTCTCCGAAGCGGTTGACAGAGAGTGCCGTTTTCGACGTGCGTGAGCGAAATAACGGAACTGTGATGCCGAGAACTTGCGAATTCTGCATACTGCATTGCCTGAACACAGGGGGTTTTTTCTCCGCAGGAAAGAATCCACATCTCTCGACTTTCTGTAACGTCCTCTCTGAAAGCACAACGTGTGTCGCTCCTGGAACTTCTAGCTGCCTTATTAGAGGGGCTTTTCCCTTCCACTCTGTTCTTCACAGAATGCTGAAGTGTAGCATCGGATAAACAGAGAAAAACGAAATGTCGCTAGGAATAAAAGGAAAGGCATAAGAATGAGAGAGAAGCGTAGTGCAGAATGCATGGAGACAAGGAGAAGACAGAACCGCTCCTTTGCGATGTGCGCAGAAGAAGCCGCTCGTCCGAGAAAAGCATCCGCCTGAAGTCGCTCTTTCTCGGCAAGCGAGAGAGACGAGACCGCTGCTGAAGGCAGAAAGCGGCATTCGGGGAGAACCGCGATTTCTCGGCCAGCAACTGCAAACTCTCCGAAGCGGTTGACAGAGAGTGCCGTTTTCGACGTGCGTGAGCGAAATAACGGAACTGTGATGCCGAGAACTTGCGAATTCTGCATACTGCATTGCCTGAACACAGGGGGTTTTTTCTCCGCAGGAAAGAATCCACATCTCTCGACTTTCTGTAACGTCCTCTCTGAAAGCACAACGTGTGTCGCTCATGGAACTTCTAGCTGCCTTATTAGAGGGGCTTTTCCCTTCTACTCTGTTCGTCACAGAATGCTGAAGTGTAGCATCGGATAAACACACAAAAAGGAAATGTCGCTAGAAATAAAGAGAAAAATATAAGAATGAGAGAGAAGCGTAATGCAGAATGCATGGACACAAGGAGAAGACAAGAACCTCTCCTTTGCGATGTGCGCAGATGAAGCCGCTCGTCCGAGAAAAGCATCCGCCTGAAGTCGCTCTTTCTCGGCAAGCGAGAGAGACGAGACCGCTGCTGAAGGCAGAAAGCGGCATTCGGGGAGAACCGCGATTTCTCGGTCAGCAACTGCAAACTCTCCGAAGCGGTTGACAGAGAGTGCCGTTTTCGACGTGCGTGAGCGAAATAACGGAACTGTGATGCCGAGAACGTGCGAATTCTGCATACTGCATTGCCTGAACACAGGGGGTTTTTTCTCCGCAGGAAAGAATCCACATCTCTCGACTTTCTGTAACGTCCTCTCTGAAAGCACAACGTGTGTCGCTCCTGGAACTTCTAGCTGCCTTATTAGAGGGGCTTTTCCCTTCTACTCTGTTCGTCACAGAATGCTGAAGTGTAGCATCGGATAAACAGAGAAAAACGAAATGTCGCTAGGAATAAAAGGAAAGGCATAAGAATGAGAGAGAAGCGTAGTGCAGAATGCATGGAGACAAGGAGAAGACAGAACCGCTCCTTTGCGATGTGCGCAGAAGAAGCCGCTCGTCCGAGAAAAGCATCCGCCTGAAGTCGCTCTTTCTCGGCAAGCGAGAGAGACGAGACCGCTGCTGAAGGCAGAAAGCGGCATTCGGGGAGAACCGCGATTTCTCGGCCAGCAACTGCAAACTCTCCGAAGCGGTTGACAGAGAGTGCCGTTTTCGACGTGCGTGAGCGAAATAACGGAACTGTGATGCCGAGAACGTGTGAATTCTACATACTGCATTGCCTGAAAACAGGGGGTTTTTTCTCCGCAGGAAAGAATCCACATCTCTCGACTTTCTGTAACGTCCTCTCTGAAAGCACAACGTGTGTCGCTCCTGGAACTTCTAGCTGCCTTATTAGAGGGGCTTTTCCCTTCTACTCTGTTCGTCACAGAATGCTGAAGTGTAGCATCGGATAAACACACAAAAACGAAATGTCGCTAGAAATAAAGAGAAAAACATAAGAATGAGAGAGAAGCGTAATGCAGAATGCATGGACACAAGGAGAAGACAGAACCTCTCCTTTCCGATGTGCGCAGAAGAAGCCGCTCGTCCGAGAAAAGCATCCGCCTGAAGTCGCTCTTTCTCGGCAAGCGAGAGAGACGAGACCGCTGCTGAAGGCAGAAAGCGGCATTCGGGGAGAACCGCGATTTCACGGCCAGCAACTGCAAACTCTCCGAAGCGGTTAACAGAGAGTGCCGCTGTCGACGTGCGTGAGCGAAATAACGGAACTGTGATGCCGAGAACGTGTGAATTCTACATACTGCATTGCCTGAACACAGGGGGTTTTTTCTCCGCAGGAAAGAATCCACATCTCTCGACCTTCTGTAACGTCCTCTCTGAAAGCACAACGTGTGTCGCTCCTGGAACTTCTAGTTGCCTTATTAGAGGGGCTTTTCCCTTCTACTCTGTTCGTCACAGAATGCTGAAGTGTAGCATCGGATAAACAGAGAAAAACGAAATGTCGCTAGGAATAAAAGGAAAGGCATAAGAATGAGAGAGAAGCGTAGTGCAGAATGCATGGAGACAAGGAGAAGACAGAACCGCTCCTTTGCGATGTGCGCAGAAGAAGCCGCTCGTCCGAGAAAAGCATCCGCCTGAAGTCGCTCTTTCTCGGCAAGCGAGAGAGACGAGACCGCTGCTGAAGGCAGAAAGCGGCATTCGGGGAGAACCGCGATTTCACGGCCAGCAACTGCAAACTCTCCGAAGCGGTTAACAGAGAGTGCCGCTGTCGACGTGCGTGAGCGAAATAACGGAACTGTGATGCCGAGAACGTGTGAATTCTACATACTGCATTGCCTGAACACAGGGGGTTTTTTCTCCGCAGGAAAGAATCCACATCTCTCGACTTTCTGTAACGTCCTCTCTGAAAGCACAACGTGTGTCGCTCCTGGAACTTCTAGTTGCCTTATTAGAGGGGCTTTTCCCTTCTACTCTGTTCGTCACAGAATGCTGAAGTGTAGCATCGGATAAACAGAGAAAAACGAAATGTCGCTAGGAATAAAAGGAAAGGCATAAGAATGAGAGAGAAGCGTAGTGCAGAATGCATGGAGACAAGGAGAAGACAGAACCGCTCCTTTGCGATGTGCGCAGAAGAAGCCGCTCGTCCGAGAAAAGCATCCGCCTGAAGTCGCTCTTTCTCGGCAAGCGAGAGAGACGAGACCGCTGCTGAAGGCAGAAAGCGGCATTCGGGGAGAACCGCGATTTCTCGGCCAGCAACTGCAAACTCTCCGAAGCGGTTGACAGAGAGTGCCGTTTTCGACGTGCGTGAGCGAAATAACGGAACTGTGATGCCGAGAACTTGCGAATTCTGCATACTGCATTGCCTGAACACAGGGGGTTTTTTCTCCGCAGGAAAGAATCCACATCTCTCGACTTTCTGTAACGTCCTCTCTGAAAGCACAACGTGTGTCGCTCCTGGAACTTCTAGCTGCCTTATTAGAGGGGCTTTTCCCTTCCACTCTGTTCTTCACAGAATGCTGAAGTGTAGCATCGGATAAACAGAGAAAAACGAAATGTCGCTAGGAATAAAAGGAAAGGCATAAGAATGAGAGAGAAGCGTAGTGCAGAATGCATGGAGACAAGGAGAAGACAGAACCGCTCCTTTGCGATGTGCGCAGAAGAAGCCGCTCGTCCGAGAAAAGCATCCGCCTGAAGTCGCTCTTTCTCGGCAAGCGAGAGAGACGAGACCGCTGCTGAAGGCAGAAAGCGGCATTCGGGGAGAACCGCGATTTCTCGGCCAGCAACTGCAAACTCTCCGAAGCGGTTAACAGAGAGTGCCGCTGTCCACCCACGAGAGCGAAATAGCGAAATTGCTATGCCGAGAACGTGCGATTTCAGAATACTGCATTTCCTGAAAACAGGGGGTTTTTTCTCCGCAGGAAAGAATCCACATCTCTCGACTTTCTGTAACGTCCTCTCTGAAAGCACAACGTGTGTCGCTCCTGGAACTTCTAGCTGCCTTATTAGAGGGGCTTTTCCCTTCTACTCTGTTCGTCACAGAATGCTGAAGTGTAGCATCGGATAAACACACAAAAACGAAATGTCGCTAGAAATAAAGAGAAAAATATAAGAATGAGAGAGAAGCGTAATGCAGAATGCATGGAGACAAGGAGAAGACAGAACCTCTCCTTTGCGATGTGCGCAGATGAAGCCGCTCGTCCGAGAAAAGCATCCGCCTGAAGTCGCTCTTTCTCGGCAAGCGAGAGAGACGAGACCGCTGCTGAAGGCAGAAAGCGGCATTCGGGGAGAACCGCGATTTCTCGGCCAGCAACTGCAAACTCTCCGAAGCGGTTGACAGAGAGTGCCGTTTTCGACGTGCGTGAGCGAAATAACGGAACTGTGATGCCGAGAACGTGCGAATTCTGCATACTGCATTGCCTGAAAACAGGGGTTTTTTTCTCCGCAGGAAAGAATCCACATCTCTCGACTTTCTGTAACGTCCTCCCTGAAAGCACAACGTGTGTCGCTCCTGGAACTTCTAGCTGCCTTATTAGAGGGGCTTTTCCCTTCTACTCTGTTCGTCACAGAATGCTGAAGTGTAGCATCGGATAAACAGAGAAAAACGAAATGTCGCTAGGAATAAAAGGAAAGGCATAAGAATGAGAGAGAAGCGTAGTGCAGAATGCATGGAGACAAGGAGAAGACAGAACCGCTCCTTTGCGATGTGCGCAGAAGAAGCCGCTCGTCCGAGAAAAGCATCCGCCTGAAGTCGCTCTTTCTCGGCAAGCGAGAGAGACGAGACCGCTGCTGAAGGCAGAAAGCGGCATTCGGGGAGAACCGCGATTTCTCGGCCAGCAACTGCAAACTCTCCGAAGCGGTTGACAGAGAGTGCCGTTTTCGACGTGCGTGAGCGAAATAACGGAACTGTGATGCCGAGAACTTGCGAATTCTGCATACTGCATTGCCTGAACACAGGGGGTTTTTTCTCCGCAGGAAAGAATCCACATCTCTCGACTTTCTGTAACGTCCTCTCTGAAAGCACAACGTGTGTCGCTCATGGAACTTCTAGCTGCCTTATTAGAGGGGCTTTTCCCTTCTACTCTGTTCGTCACAGAATGCTGAAGTGTAGCATCGGATAAACACACAAAAAGGAAATGTCGCTAGAAATAAAGAGAAAAATATAAGAATGAGAGAGAAGCGTAATGCAGAATGCATGGACACAAGGAGAAGACAAGAACCTCTCCTTTGCGATGTGCGCAGATGAAGCCGCTCGTCCGAGAAAAGCATCCGCCTGAAGTCGCTCTTTCTCGGCAAGCGAGAGAGACGAGACCGCTGCTGAAGGCAGAAAGCGGCATTCGGGGAGAACCGCGATTTCTCGGCCAGCAACTGCAAACTCTCCGAAGCGGTTGACAGAGAGTGCCGTTTTCGACGTGCGTGAGCGAAATAACGGAACTGTGAGGCCGAGAACTTGCGAATTCTACATACTGCATTGCCTGAAAACAGGGGGTTTTTTCTCCGCAGGAAAGAATCCACATCTCTCGACTTTCTGTAACGTCCTCTCTGAAAGCACAACGTGTGTCGCTCCTGGAACTTCTAGCTGCCTTATTAGAGGGGCTTTTCCCTTCTACTCTGTTCGTCACAGAATGCTGAAGTGTAGCATCGGATAAACACACAAAAACGAAATGTCGCTAGAAATAAAGAGAAAAACATAAGAATGAGAGAGAAGCGTAATGCAGAATGCATGGACACAAGGAGAAGACAGAACCTCTCCTTTCCCGATGTGCGCAGAAGAAGCCGCTCGTCCGAGAAAAGCATCCGCCTGAAGTCGCTCTTTCTCGGCAAGCGAGAGAGACGAGACCGCTGCTGAAGGCAGAAAGCGGCATTCGGGGAGAACCGCGATTTCTCGGTCAGCAACTGCAAACTCTCCGAAGCGGTTGACAGAGAGTGCCGTTTTCGACGTGCGTGAGCGAAATAACGGAACTGTGATGCCGAGAACGTGCGAATTCTGCATACTGCATTGCCTGAACACAGGGGGTTTTTTCTCCGCAGGAAAGAATCCACATCTCTCGACTTTCTGTAACGTCCTCTCTGAAAGCACAACGTGTGTCGCTCCTGGAACTTCTAGTTGCCTTATTAGAGGGGCTTTTCCCTTCTACTCTGTTCGTCACAGAATGCTGAAGTGTAGCATCGGATAAACAGAGAAAAACGAAATGTCGCTAGGAATAAAAGGAAAGGCATAAGAATGAGAGAGAAGCGTAGTGCAGAATGCATGGAGACAAGGAGAAGACAGAACCGCTCCTTTGCGATGTGCGCAGAAGAAGCCGCTCGTCCGAGAAAAGCATCCGCCTGAAGTCGCTCTTTCTCGGCAAGCGAGAGAGACGAGACCGCTGCTGAAGGCAGAAAGCGGCATTCGGGGAGAACCGCGATTTCACGGCCAGCAACTGCAAACTCTCCGAAGCGGTTAACAGAGAGTGCCGCTGTCGACGTGCGTGAGCGAAATAACGGAACTGTGATGCCGAGAACGTGTGAATTCTACATACTGCATTGCCTGAACACAGGGGGTTTTTTCTCCGCAGGAAAGAATCCACATCTCTCGACTTTCTGTAACGTCCTCTCTGAAAGCACAACGTGTGTCGCTCCTGGAACTTCTAGTTGCCTTATTAGAGGGGCTTTTCCCTTCTACTCTGTTCGTCACAGAATGCTGAAGTGTAGCATCGGATAAACAGAGAAAAACGAAATGTCGCTAGGAATAAAAGGAAAGGCATAAGAATGAGAGAGAAGCGTAGTGCAGAATGCATGGAGACAAGGAGAAGACAGAACCGCTCCTTTGCGATGTGCGCAGAAGAAGCCGCTCGTCCGAGAAAAGCATCCGCCTGAAGTCGCTCTTTCTCGGCAAGCGAGAGAGACGAGACCGCTGCTGAAGGCAGAAAGCGGCATTCGGGGAGAACCGCGATTTCTCGGCCAGCAACTGCAAACTCTCCGAAGCGGTTGACAGAGAGTGCCGTTTTCGACGTGCGTGAGCGAAATAACGGAACTGTGATGCCGAGAACGTGTGAATTCTACATACTGCATTGCCTGAACACAGGGGGTTTTTTCTCCGCAGGAAAGAATCCACATCTCTCGACTTTCTGTAACGTCCTCTCTGAAAGCACAACGTGTGTCGCTCATGGAACTTCTAGCTGCCTTATTAGAGGGGCTTTTCCCTTCTACTCTGTTCGTCACAGAATGCTGAAGTGTAGCATCGGATAAACACACAAAAAGGAAATGTCGCTAGAAATAAAGAGAAAAATATAAGAATGAGAGAGAAGCGTAATGCAGAATGCATGGACACAAGGAGAAGACAAGAACCTCTCCTTTGCGATGTGCGCAGATGAAGCCGCTCGTCCGAGAAAAGCATCCGCCTGAAGTCGCTCTTTCTCGGCAAGCGAGAGAGACGAGACCGCTGCTGAAGGCAGAAAGCGGCATTCGGGGAGAACCGCGATTTCTCGGCCAGCAACTGCAAACTCTCCGAAGCGGTTGACAGAGAGTGCCGTTTTCGACGTGCGTGAGCGAAATAACGGAACTGTGAGGCCGAGAACTTGCGAATTCTACATACTGCATTGCCTGAAAACAGGGGGTTTTTTCTCCGCAGGAAAGAATCCACATCTCTCGACTTTCTGTAACGTCCTCCCTGAAAGCACAACGTGTGTCGCTCCTGGAACTTCTAGCTGCCTTATTAGAGGGGCTTTTCCCTTCTACTCTGTTCGTCACAGAATGCTGAAGTGTAGCATCGGATAAACACACAAAAACGAAATGTCGCTAGAAATAAAGAGAAAAACATAAGAATGAGAGAGAAGCGTAATGCAGAATGCATGGACACAAGGAGAAGACAGAACCTCTCCTTTCCCGATGTGCGCAGAAGAAGCCGCTCGTCCGAGAAAAGCATACGCCTGAAGTCGCTCTTTCTCGGCAAGCGAGAGAGACGAGACCGCTGCTGAAGGCAGAAAGCGGCATTCGGGGAGAACCGCGATTTCTCGGTCAGCAACTGCAAACTCTCCGAAGCGGTTGACAGAGAGTGCCGTTTTCGACGTGCGTGAGCGAAATAACGGAACTGTGATGCCGAGAACGTGCGAATTCTGCATACTGCATTGCCTGAACACAGGGGGTTTTTTCTCCGCAGGAAAGAATCCACATCTCTCGACTTTCTGTAACGTCCTCTCTGAAAGCACAACGTGTGTCGCTCCTGGAACTTCTAGCTGCCTTATTAGAGGGGCTTTTCCCTTCTACTCTGTTCGTCACAGAATGCTGAAGTGTAGCATCGGATAAACAGAGAAAAACGAAATGTCGCTAGGAATAAAAGGAAAGGCATAAGAATGAGAGAGAAGCGTAGTGCAGAATGCATGGAGACAAGGAGAAGACAGAACCGCTCCTTTGCGATGTGCGCAGAAGAAGCCGCTCGTCCGAGAAAAGCATCCGCCTGAAGTCGCTCTTTCTCGGCAAGCGAGAGAGACGAGACCGCTGCTGAAGGCAGAAAGCGGCATTCGGGGAGAACCGCGATTTCACGGCCAGCAACTGCAAACTCTCCGAAGCGGTTAACAGAGAGTGCCGCTGTCGACGTGCGTGAGCGAAATAACGGAACTGTGATGCCGAGAACGTGTGAATTCTACATACTGCATTTCCTGAAAACAGGGGGTTTTTTCTCCGCAGGAAAGAATCCACATCTCTCGACTTTCTGTAACGTCCTCTCTGAAAGCACAACGTGTGTCGCTCCTGGAACTTCTAGCTGCCTTATTAGAGGGGCTTTTCCCTTCTACTCTGTTCGTCACAGAATGCTGAAGTGTAGCATCGGATAAACACACAAAAACGAAATGTCGCTAGAAATAAAGAGAAAAATATAAGAATGAGAGAGAAGCGTAATGCAGAATGCATGGAGACAAGGAGAAGACAGAACCTCTCCTTTGCGATGTGCGCAGATGAAGCCGCTCGTCCGAGAAAAGCATCCGCCTGAAGTCGCTCTTTCTCGGCAAGCGAGAGAGACGAGACCGCTGCTGAAGGCAGAAAGCGGCATTCGGGGAGAACCGCGATTTCTCGGCCAGCAACTGCAAACTCTCCGAAGCGGTTGACAGAGAGTGCCGTTTTCGACGTGCGTGAGCGAAATAACGGAACTGTGATGCCGAGAACGTGTGAATTCTACATACTGCATTGCCTGAACACAGGGGGTTTTTTCTCCGCAGGAAAGAATCCACATCTCTCGACTTTCTGTAACGTCCTCTCTGAAAGCACAACGTGTGTCGCTCCTGGAACTTCTAGCTGCCTTATTAGAGGGGCTTTTCCCTTCTACTCTGTTCGTCACAGAATGCTGAAGTGTAGCATCGGATAAACACACAAAAACGAAATGTCGCTAGAAATAAAGAGAAAAACATAAGAATGAGAGAGAAGCGTAATGCAGAATGCATGGACACAAGGAGAAGACAGAACCTCTCCTTTCCGATGTGCGCAGAAGAAGCCGCTCGTCCGAGAAAAGCATCCGCCTGAAGTCGCTCTTTCTCGGCAAGCGAGAGAGACGAGACCGCTGCTGAAGGCAGAAAGCGGCATTCGGGGAGAACCGCGATTTCACGGCCAGCAACTGCAAACTCTCCGAAGCGGTTAACAGAGAGTGCCGCTGTCGACGTGCGTGAGCGAAATAACGGAACTGTGATGCCGAGAACGTGTGAATTCTACATACTGCATTGCCTGAACACAGGGGGTTTTTTCTCCGCAGGAAAGAATCCACATCTCTCGACTTTCTGTAACGTCCTCTCTGAAAGCACAACGTGTGTCGCTCCTGGAACTTCTAGTTGCCTTATTAGAGGGGCTTTTCCCTTCTACTCTGTTCGTCACAGAATGCTGAAGTGTAGCATCGGATAAACAGAGAAAAACGAAATGTCGCTAGGAATAAAAGGAAAGGCATAAGAATGAGAGAGAAGCGTAGTGCAGAATGCATGGAGACAAGGAGAAGACAGAACCGCTCCTTTGCGATGTGCGCAGAAGAAGCCGCTCGTCCGAGAAAAGCATCCGCCTGAAGTCGCTCTTTCTCGGCAAGCGAGAGAGACGAGACCGCTGCTGAAGGCAGAAAGCGGCATTCGGGGAGAACCGCGATTTCTCGGCCAGCAACTGCAAACTCTCCGAAGCGGTTGACAGAGAGTGCCGTTTTCGACGTGCGTGAGCGAAATAACGGAACTGTGATGCCGAGAACGTGTGAATTCTACATACTGCATTGCCTGAACACAGGGGGTTTTTTCTCCGCAGGAAAGAATCCACATCTCTCGACTTTCTGTAACGTCCTCTCTGAAAGCACAACGTGTGTCGCTCATGGAACTTCTAGCTGCCTTATTAGAGGGGCTTTTCCCTTCTACTCTGTTCGTCACAGAATGCTGAAGTGTAGCATCGGATAAACACACAAAAAGGAAATGTCGCTAGAAATAAAGAGAAAAATATAAGAATGAGAGAGAAGCGTAATGCAGAATGCATGGACACAAGGAGAAGACAAGAACCTCTCCTTTGCGATGTGCGCAGATGAAGCCGCTCGTCCGAGAAAAGCATCCGCCTGAAGTCGCTCTTTCTCGGCAAGCGAGAGAGACGAGACCGCTGCTGAAGGCAGAAAGCGGCATTCGGGGAGAACCGCGATTTCTCGGCCAGCAACTGCAAACTCTCCGAAGCGGTTGACAGAGAGTGCCGTTTTCGACGTGCGTGAGCGAAATAACGGAACTGTGAGGCCGAGAACTTGCGAATTCTACATACTGCATTGCCTGAAAACAGGGGGTTTTTTCTCCGCAGGAAAGAATCCACATCTCTCGACTTTCTGTAACGTCCTCCCTGAAAGCACAACGTGTGTCGCTCCTGGAACTTCTAGCTGCCTTATTAGAGGGGCTTTTCCCTTCTACTCTGTTCGTCACAGAATGCTGAAGTGTAGCATCGGATAAACACACAAAAACGAAATGTCGCTAGAAATAAAGAGAAAAACATAAGAATGAGAGAGAAGCGTAATGCAGAATGCATGGACACAAGGAGAAGACAGAACCTCTCCTTTCCCGATGTGCGCAGAAGAAGCCGCTCGTCCGAGAAAAGCATACGCCTGAAGTCGCTCTTTCTCGGCAAGCGAGAGAGACGAGACCGCTGCTGAAGGCAGAAAGCGGCATTCGGGGAGAACCGCGATTTCTCGGTCAGCAACTGCAAACTCTCCGAAGCGGTTGACAGAGAGTGCCGTTTTCGACGTGCGTGAGCGAAATAACGGAACTGTGATGCCGAGAACGTGCGAATTCTGCATACTGCATTGCCTGAACACAGGGGGTTTTTTCTCCGCAGGAAAGAATCCACATCTCTCGACTTTCTGTAACGTCCTCTCTGAAAGCACAACGTGTGTCGCTCCTGGAACTTCTAGCTGCCTTATTAGAGGGGCTTTTCCCTTCTACTCTGTTCGTCACAGAATGCTGAAGTGTAGCATCGGATAAACAGAGAAAAACGAAATGTCGCTAGGAATAAAAGGAAAGGCATAAGAATGAGAGAGAAGCGTAGTGCAGAATGCATGGAGACAAGGAGAAGACAGAACCGCTCCTTTGCGATGTGCGCAGAAGAAGCCGCTCGTCCGAGAAAAGCATCCGCCTGAAGTCGCTCTTTCTCGGCAAGCGAGAGAGACGAGACCGCTGCTGAAGGCAGAAAGCGGCATTCGGGGAGAACCGCGATTTCACGGCCAGCAACTGCAAACTCTCCGAAGCGGTTAACAGAGAGTGCCGCTGTCGACGTGCGTGAGCGAAATAACGGAACTGTGAGGCCGAGAACTTGCGAATTCTACATACTGCATTGCCTGAAAACAGGGGGTTTTTTCTCCGCAGGAAAGAATCCACATCTCTCGACTTTCTGTAACGTCCTCCCTGAAAGCTCAACGTGTGTCGCTCCTGGAACTTCTAGCTGCCTTATTAGAGGGGCTTTTCCCTTCTACTCTGTTCGTCACAGAATGCTGAAGTGTAGCATCGGATAAACACACAAAAACGAAATGTCGCTAGAAATAAAGAGAAAAACATAAGAATGAGAGAGAAGCGTAATGCAGAATGCATGGACACAAGGAGAAGACAGAACCTCTCCTTTCCCGATGTGCGCAGAAGAAGCCGCTCGTCCGAGAAAAGCATCCGCCTGAAGTCGCTCTTTCTCGGCAAGCGAGAGAGACGAGACCGCTGCTGAAGGCAGAAAGCGGCATTCGGGGAGAACCGCGATTTCTCGGCCAGCAACTGCAAACTCTCCGAAGCGGTTTACAGAGAGTGCCGTTTTCGACGTGCGTGAGCGAAATAACGGAACTGTGATGCCGAGAACGTGTGAATTCTACATACTGCATTGCCTGAACACAGGGGGTTTTTTCTCCGCAGGAAAGAATCCACATCTCTCGACTTTCTGTAACGTCCTCCCTGAAAGCACAACGTGTGTCGCTCCTGGAACTTCTAGCTGCCTTATTAGAGGGGCTTTTCCCTTCTACTCTGTTCGTCACAGAATGCTGAAGTGTAGCATCGGATAAACACACAAAAAGGAAATGTCGCTAGAAATAAAGAGAAAAACATAAGAATGAGAGAGAAGCGTAATGCAGAATGCATGGACACAAGGAGAAGACAGAACCTCTCCTTTCCCGATGTGCGCAGAAGAAGCCGCTCGTCCGAGAAAAGCATCCGCCTGAAGTCGCTCTTTCTCGGCAAGCGAGAGAGACGAGACCGCTGCTGAAGGCAGAAAGCGGCATTCGGGGAGAACCGCGATTTCTCGGCCAGCAACTGCAAACTCTCCGAAGCGGTTGACAGAGAGTGCCGTTTTCGACGTGCGTGAGCGAAATAACGGAACTGTGAGGCCGAGAACTTGCGAATTCTACATACTGCATTGCCTGAAAACAGGGGGTTTTTTCTCCGCAGGAAAGAATCCACATCTCTCGACTTTCTGTAACGTCCTCCCTGAAAGCACAACGTGTGTCGCTCCTGGAACTTCTAGCTGCCTTATTAGAGGGGCTTTTCCCTTCTACTCTGTTCGTCACAGAATGCTGAAGTGTAGCATCGGATAAACACACAAAAACGAAATGTCGCTAGAAATAAAGAGAAAAACATAAGAATGAGAGAGAAGCGTAATGCAGAATGCATGGAGACAAGGAGAAGACAGAACCTCTCCTTTCCCGATGTGCGCAGAAGAAGCCGCTCGTCCGAGAAAAGCATCCGCCTGAAGTCGCTCTTTCTCGGCAAGCGAGAGAGACGAGACCGCTGCTGAAGGCAGAAAGCGGCATTCGGGGAGAACCGCGATTTCTCGGTCAGCAACTGCAAACTCTCCGAAGCGGTTGACAGAGAGTGCCGTTTTCGACGTGCGTGAGCGAAATAACGGAACTGTGATGCCGAGAACGTGCGAATTCTGCATACTGCATTGTCTGAACACAGGGGGTTTTTTCTCCGCAGGAAAGAATCCACATCTCTCGACTTTCTGTAACGTCCTCTCTGAAAGCACAACGTGTGTCGCTCCTGGAACTTCTAGCTGCCTTATTAGAGGGGCTTTTCCCTTCTACTCTGTTCGTCACAGAATGCTGAAGTGTAGCATCGGATAAACAGAGAAAAACGAAATGTCGCTAGGAATAAAAGGAAAGGCATAAGAATGAGAGAGAAGCGTAGTGCAGAATGCATGGAGACAAGGAGAAGACAGAACCGCTCCTTTGCGATGTGCGCAGAAGAAGCCGCTCGTCCGAGAAAAGCATCCGCCTGAAGTCGCTCTTTCTCGGCAAGCGAGAGAGACGAGACCGCTGCTGAAGGCAGAAAGCGGCATTCGGGGAGAACCGCGATTTCACGGCCAGCAACTGCAAACTCTCCGAAGCGGTTAACAGAGAGTGCCGCTGTCGACGTGCGTGAGCGAAATAACGGAACTGTGAGGCCGAGAACTTGCGAATTCTACATACTGCATTGCCTGAAAACAGGGGGTTTTTTCTCCGCAGGAAAGAATCCACATCTCTCGACTTTCTGTAACGTCCTCCCTGAAAGCTCAACGTGTGTCGCTCCTGGAACTTCTAGCTGCCTTATTAGAGGGGCTTTTCCCTTCTACTCTGTTCGTCACAGAATGCTGAAGTGTAGCATCGGATAAACACACAAAAACGAAATGTCGCTAGAAATAAAGAGAAAAACATAAGAATGAGAGAGAAGCGTAATGCAGAATGCATGGACACAAGGAGAAGACAGAACCTCTCCTTTCCCGATGTGCGCAGAAGAAGCCGCTCGTCCGAGAAAAGCATCCGCCTGAAGTCGCTCTTTCTCGGCAAGCGAGAGAGACGAGACCGCTGCTGAAGGCAGAAAGCGGCATTCGGGGAGAACCGCGATTTCTCGGCCAGCAACTGCAAACTCTCCGAAGCGGTTTACAGAGAGTGCCGTTTTCGACGTGCGTGAGCGAAATAACGGAACTGTGATGCCGAGAACGTGTGAATTCTACATACTGCATTGCCTGAACACAGGGGGTTTTTTCTCCGCAGGAAAGAATCCACATCTCTCGACTTTCTGTAACGTCCTCCCTGAAAGCACAACGTGTGTCGCTCCTGGAACTTCTAGCTGCCTTATTAGAGGGGCTTTTCCCTTCTACTCTGTTCGTCACAGAATGCTGAAGTGTAGCATCGGATAAACACACAAAAAGGAAATGTCGCTAGAAATAAAGAGAAAAACATAAGAATGAGAGAGAAGCGTAATGCAGAATGCATGGACACAAGGAGAAGACAGAACCTCTCCTTTCCCGATGTGCGCAGAAGAAGCCGCTCGTCCGAGAAAAGCATCCGCCTGAAGTCGCTCTTTCTCGGCAAGCGAGAGAGACGAGACCGCTGCTGAAGGCAGAAAGCGGCATTCGGGGAGAACCGCGATTTCTCGGCCAGCAACTGCAAACTCTCCGAAGCGGTTGACAGAGAGTGCCGTTTTCGACGTGCGTGAGCGAAATAACGGAACTGTGAGGCCGAGAACTTGCGAATTCTACATACTGCATTGCCTGAAAACAGGGGGTTTTTTCTCCGCAGGAAAGAATCCACATCTCTCGACTTTCTGTAACGTCCTCCCTGAAAGCACAACGTGTGTCGCTCCTGGAACTTCTAGCTGCCTTATTAGAGGGGCTTTTCCCTTCTACTCTGTTCGTCACAGAATGCTGAAGTGTAGCATCGGATAAACACACAAAAACGAAATGTCGCTAGAAATAAAGAGAAAAACATAAGAATGAGAGAGAAGCGTAATGCAGAATGCATGGACACAAGGAGAAGACAGAACCTCTCCTTTCCCGATGTGCGCAGAAGAAGCCGCTCGTCCGAGAAAAGCATCCGCCTGAAGTCGCTCTTTCTCGGCAAGCGAGAGAGACGAGACCGCTGCTGAAGGCAGAAAGCGGCATTCGGGGAGAACCGCGATTTCTCGGTCAGCAACTGCAAACTCTCCGAAGCGGTTGACAGAGAGTGCCGTTTTCGACGTGCGTGAGCGAAATAACGGAACTGTGATGCCGAGAACGTGCGAATTCTGCATACTGCATTGTCTGAACACAGGGGGTTTTTTCTCCGCAGGAAAGAATCCACATCTCTCGACTTTCTGTAACGTCCTCTCTGAAAGCACAACGTGTGTCGCTCCTGGAACTTCTAGCTGCCTTATTAGAGGGGCTTTTCCCTTCTACTCTGTTCGTCACAGAATGCTGAAGTGTAGCATCGGATAAACACACAAAAAGGAAATGTCGCTAGGAATAAAAGGAAAGGCATAAGAATGAGAGAGAAGCGTAGTGCAGAATGCATGGAGACAAGGAGAAGACAGAACCGCTCCTTTGCGATGTGCGCAGAAGAAGCCGCTCGTCCGAGAAAAGCATCCGCCTGAAGTCGCTCTTTCTCGGCAAGCGAGAGAGACGAGACCGCTGCTGAAGGCAGAAAGCGGCATTCGGGGAGAACCGCGATTTCACGGCCAGCAACTGCAAACTCTCCGAAGCGGTTAACAGAGAGTGCCGCTGTCGACGTGCGTGAGCGAAATAACGGAACTGTGATGCCGAGAACGTGTGAATTCTACATACTGCATTGCCTGAACACAGGGGGTTTTTTCTCCGCAGGAAAGAATCCACATCTCTCGACTTTCTGTAACGTCCTCTCTGAAAGCACAACGTGTGTCGCTCCTGGAACTTCTAGTTGCCTTATTAGAGGGGCTTTTCCCTTCTACTCTGTTCGTCACAGAATGCTGAAGTGTAGCATCGGATAAACAGAGAAAAACGAAATGTCGCTAGGAATAAAAGGAAAGGCATAAGAATGAGAGAGAAGCGTAGTGCAGAATGCATGGAGACAAGGAGAAGACAGAACCGCTCCTTTGCGATGTGCGCAGAAGAAGCCGCTCGTCCGAGAAAAGCATCCGCCTGAAGTCGCTCTTTCTCGGCAAGCGAGAGAGACGAGACCGCTGCTGAAGGCAGAAAGCGGCATTCGGGGAGAACCGCGATTTCACGGCCAGCAACTGCAAACTCTCCGAAGCGGTTAACAGAGAGTGCCGCTGTCGACGTGCGTGAGCGAAATAACGGAACTGTGATGCCGAGAACGTGTGAATTCTACATACTGCATTGCCTGAACACAGGGGGTTTTTTCTCCGCAGGAAAGAATCCACATCTCTCGACTTTCTGTAACGTCCTCTCTGAAAGCACAACGTGTGTCGCTCCTGGAACTTCTAGTTGCCTTATTAGAGGGGCTTTTCCCTTCTACTCTGTTCGTCACAGAATGCTGAAGTGTAGCATCGGATAAACAGAGAAAAACGAAATGTCGCTAGGAATAAAAGGAAAGGCATAAGAATGAGAGAGAAGCGTAGTGCAGAATGCATGGAGACAAGGAGAAGACAGAACCGCTCCTTTGCGATGTGCGCAGAAGAAGCCGCTCGTCCGAGAAAAGCATCCGCCTGAAGTCGCTCTTTCTCGGCAAGCGAGAGAGACGAGACCGCTGCTGAAGGCAGAAAGCGGCATTCGGGGAGAACCGCGATTTCTCGGCCAGCAACTGCAAACTCTCCGAAGCGGTTGACAGAGAGTGCCGTTTTCGACGTGCGTGAGCGAAATAACGGAACTGTGAGGCCGAGAACTTGCGAATTCTACATACTGCATTGCCTGAAAACAGGGGGTTTTTTCTCCGCAGGAAAGAATCCACATCTCTCGACTTTCTGTAACGTCCTCCCTGAAAGCACAACGTGTGTCGCTCCTGGAACTTCTAGCTGCCTTATTAGAGGGGCTTTTCCCTTCTACTCTGTTCGTCACAGAATGCTGAAGTGTAGCATCGGATAAACACACAAAAACGAAATGTCGCTAGAAATAAAGAGAAAAACATAAGAATGAGAGAGAAGCGTAATGCAGAATGCATGGAGACAAGGAGAAGACAGAACCTCTCCTTTCCCGATGTGCGCAGAAGAAGCCGCTCGTCCGAGAAAAGCATCCGCCTGAAGTCGCTCTTTCTCGGCAAGCGAGAGAGACGAGACCGCTGCTGAAGGCAGAAAGCGGCATTCGGGGAGAACCGCGATTTCTCGGTCAGCAACTGCAAACTCTCCGAAGCGGTTGACAGAGAGTGCCGTTTTCGACGTGCGTGAGCGAAATAACGGAACTGTGATGCCGAGAACGTGCGAATTCTGCATACTGCATTGTCTGAACACAGGGGGTTTTTTCTCCGCAGGAAAGAATCCACATCTCTCGACTTTCTGTAACGTCCTCTCTGAAAGCACAACGTGTGTCGCTCCTGGAACTTCTAGCTGCCTTATTAGAGGGGCTTTTCCCTTCTACTCTGTTCGTCACAGAATGCTGAAGTGTAGCATCGGATAAACAGAGAAAAACGAAATGTCGCTAGGAATAAAAGGAAAGGCATAAGAATGAGAGAGAAGCGTAGTGCAGAATGCATGGAGACAAGGAGAAGACAGAACCGCTCCTTTGCGATGTGCGCAGAAGAAGCCGCTCGTCCGAGAAAAGCATCCGCCTGAAGTCGCTCTTTCTCGGCAAGCGAGAGAGACGAGACCGCTGCTGAAGGCAGAAAGCGGCATTCGGGGAGAACCGCGATTTCACGGCCAGCAACTGCAAACTCTCCGAAGCGGTTAACAGAGAGTGCCGCTGTCGACGTGCGTGAGCGAAATAACGGAACTGTGAGGCCGAGAACTTGCGAATTCTACATACTGCATTGCCTGAAAACAGGGGGTTTTTTCTCCGCAGGAAAGAATCCACATCTCTCGACTTTCTGTAACGTCCTCCCTGAAAGCTCAACGTGTGTCGCTCCTGGAACTTCTAGCTGCCTTATTAGAGGGGCTTTTCCCTTCTACTCTGTTCGTCACAGAATGCTGAAGTGTAGCATCGGATAAACACACAAAAACGAAATGTCGCTAGAAATAAAGAGAAAAACATAAGAATGAGAGAGAAGCGTAATGCAGAATGCATGGACACAAGGAGAAGACAGAACCTCTCCTTTCCCGATGTGCGCAGAAGAAGCCGCTCGTCCGAGAAAAGCATCCGCCTGAAGTCGCTCTTTCTCGGCAAGCGAGAGAGACGAGACCGCTGCTGAAGGCAGAAAGCGGCATTCGGGGAGAACCGCGATTTCTCGGCCAGCAACTGCAAACTCTCCGAAGCGGTTTACAGAGAGTGCCGTTTTCGACGTGCGTGAGCGAAATAACGGAACTGTGATGCCGAGAACGTGTGAATTCTACATACTGCATTGCCTGAACACAGGGGGTTTTTTCTCCGCAGGAAAGAATCCACATCTCTCGACTTTCTGTAACGTCCTCCCTGAAAGCACAACGTGTGTCGCTCCTGGAACTTCTAGCTGCCTTATTAGAGGGGCTTTTCCCTTCTACTCTGTTCGTCACAGAATGCTGAAGTGTAGCATCGGATAAACACACAAAAAGGAAATGTCGCTAGAAATAAAGAGAAAAACATAAGAATGAGAGAGAAGCGTAATGCAGAATGCATGGACACAAGGAGAAGACAGAACCTCTCCTTTCCCGATGTGCGCAGAAGAAGCCGCTCGTCCGAGAAAAGCATCCGCCTGAAGTCGCTCTTTCTCGGCAAGCGAGAGAGACGAGACCGCTGCTGAAGGCAGAAAGCGGCATTCGGGGAGAACCGCGATTTCTCGGCCAGCAACTGCAAACTCTCCGAAGCGGTTGACAGAGAGTGCCGTTTTCGACGTGCGTGAGCGAAATAACGGAACTGTGAGGCCGAGAACTTGCGAATTCTACATACTGCATTGCCTGAAAACAGGGGGTTTTTTCTCCGCAGGAAAGAATCCACATCTCTCGACTTTCTGTAACGTCCTCCCTGAAAGCACAACGTGTGTCGCTCCTGGAACTTCTAGCTGCCTTATTAGAGGGGCTTTTCCCTTCTACTCTGTTCGTCACAGAATGCTGAAGTGTAGCATCGGATAAACACACAAAAACGAAATGTCGCTAGAAATAAAGAGAAAAACATAAGAATGAGAGAGAAGCGTAATGCAGAATGCATGGACACAAGGAGAAGACAGAACCTCTCCTTTCCCGATGTGCGCAGAAGAAGCCGCTCGTCCGAGAAAAGCATCCGCCTGAAGTCGCTCTTTCTCGGCAAGCGAGAGAGACGAGACCGCTGCTGAAGGCAGAAAGCGGCATTCGGGGAGAACCGCGATTTCTCGGTCAGCAACTGCAAACTCTCCGAAGCGGTTGACAGAGAGTGCCGTTTTCGACGTGCGTGAGCGAAATAACGGAACTGTGATGCCGAGAACGTGCGAATTCTGCATACTGCATTGTCTGAACACAGGGGGTTTTTTCTCCGCAGGAAAGAATCCACATCTCTCGACTTTCTGTAACGTCCTCTCTGAAAGCACAACGTGTGTCGCTCCTGGAACTTCTAGCTGCCTTATTAGAGGGGCTTTTCCCTTCTACTCTGTTCGTCACAGAATGCTGAAGTGTAGCATCGGATAAACACACAAAAAGGAAATGTCGCTAGGAATAAAAGGAAAGGCATAAGAATGAGAGAGAAGCGTAGTGCAGAATGCATGGAGACAAGGAGAAGACAGAACCGCTCCTTTGCGATGTGCGCAGAAGAAGCCGCTCGTCCGAGAAAAGCATCCGCCTGAAGTCGCTCTTTCTCGGCAAGCGAGAGAGACGAGACCGCTGCTGAAGGCAGAAAGCGGCATTCGGGGAGAACCGCGATTTCACGGCCAGCAACTGCAAACTCTCCGAAGCGGTTAACAGAGAGTGCCGCTGTCGACGTGCGTGAGCGAAATAACGGAACTGTGATGCCGAGAACGTGTGAATTCTACATACTGCATTGCCTGAACACAGGGGGTTTTTTCTCCGCAGGAAAGAATCCACATCTCTCGACTTTCTGTAACGTCCTCTCTGAAAGCACAACGTGTGTCGCTCCTGGAACTTCTAGTTGCCTTATTAGAGGGGCTTTTCCCTTCTACTCTGTTCGTCACAGAATGCTGAAGTGTAGCATCGGATAAACAGAGAAAAACGAAATGTCGCTAGGAATAAAAGGAAAGGCATAAGAATGAGAGAGAAGCGTAGTGCAGAATGCATGGAGACAAGGAGAAGACAGAACCGCTCCTTTGCGATGTGCGCAGAAGAAGCCGCTCGTCCGAGAAAAGCATCCGCCTGAAGTCGCTCTTTCTCGGCAAGCGAGAGAGACGAGACCGCTGCTGAAGGCAGAAAGCGGCATTCGGGGAGAACCGCGATTTCACGGCCAGCAACTGCAAACTCTCCGAAGCGGTTAACAGAGAGTGCCGCTGTCGACGTGCGTGAGCGAAATAACGGAACTGTGATGCCGAGAACGTGTGAATTCTACATACTGCATTGCCTGAACACAGGGGGTTTTTTCTCCGCAGGAAAGAATCCACATCTCTCGACTTTCTGTAACGTCCTCTCTGAAAGCACAACGTGTGTCGCTCCTGGAACTTCTAGTTGCCTTATTAGAGGGGCTTTTCCCTTCTACTCTGTTCGTCACAGAATGCTGAAGTGTAGCATCGGATAAACAGAGAAAAACGAAATGTCGCTAGGAATAAAAGGAAAGGCATAAGAATGAGAGAGAAGCGTAGTGCAGAATGCATGGAGACAAGGAGAAGACAGAACCGCTCCTTTGCGATGTGCGCAGAAGAAGCCGCTCGTCCGAGAAAAGCATCCGCCTGAAGTCGCTCTTTCTCGGCAAGCGAGAGAGACGAGACCGCTGCTGAAGGCAGAAAGCGGCATTCGGGGAGAACCGCGATTTCTCGGCCAGCAACTGCAAACTCTCCGAAGCGGTTGACAGAGAGTGCCGTTTTCGACGTGCGTGAGCGAAATAACGGAACTGTGAGGCCGAGAACTTGCGAATTCTACATACTGCATTGCCTGAAAACAGGGGGTTTTTTCTCCGCAGGAAAGAATCCACATCTCTCGACTTTCTGTAACGTCCTCCCTGAAAGCACAACGTGTGTCGCTCCTGGAACTTCTAGCTGCCTTATTAGAGGGGCTTTTCCCTTCTACTCTGTTCGTCACAGAATGCTGAAGTGTAGCATCGGATAAACACACAAAAACGAAATGTCGCTAGAAATAAAGAGAAAAACATAAGAATGAGAGAGAAGCGTAATGCAGAATGCATGGACACAAGGAGAAGACAGAACCTCTCCTTTCCCGATGTGCGCAGAAGAAGCCGCTCGTCCGAGAAAAGCATCCGCCTGAAGTCGCTCTTTCTCGGCAAGCGAGAGAGACGAGACCGCTGCTGAAGGCAGAAAGCGGCATTCGGGGAGAACCGCGATTTCTCGGTCAGCAACTGCAAACTCTCCGAAGCGGTTGACAGAGAGTGCCGTTTTCGACGTGCGTGAGCGAAATAACGGAACTGTGATGCCGAGAACGTGCGAATTCTGCATACTGCATTGCCTGAACACAGGGGGTTTTTTCTCCGCAGGAAAGAATCCACATCTCTCGACTTTCTGTAACGTCCTCTCTGAAAGCACAACGTGTGTCGCTCCTGGAACTTCTAGCTGCCTTATTAGAGGGGCTTTTCCCTTCTACTCTGTTCGTCACAGAATGCTGAAGTGTAGCATCGGATAAACAGAGAAAAACGAAATGTCGCTAGGAATAAAAGGAAAGGCATAAGAATGAGAGAGAAGCGTAGTGCAGAATGCATGGAGACAAGGAGAAGACAGAACCGCTCCTTTGCGATGTGCGCAGAAGAAGCCGCTCGTCCGAGAAAAGCATCCGCCTGAAGTCGCTCTTTCTCGGCAAGCGAGAGAGACGAGACCGCTGCTGAAGGCAGAAAGCGGCATTCGGGGAGAACCGCGATTTCTCGGCCAGCAACTGCAAACTCTCCGAAGCGGTTGACAGAGAGTGCCGTTTTCGACGTGCGTGAGCGAAATAACGGAACTGTGATGCCGAGAACGTGTGAATTCTACATACTGCATTGCCTGAACACAGGGGTTTTTTTCTCCGCAGGAAAGAATCCACATCTCTCGACTTTCTGTAACGTCCTCTCTGAAAGCACAACGTGTGTCGCTCCTGGAACTTCTAGCTGCCTTATTAGAGGGGCTTTTCCCTTCTACTCTGTTCGTCACAGAATGCTGAAGTGTAGCATCGGATAAACACACAAAAACGAAATGTCGCTAGAAATAAAGAGAAAAACATAAGAATGAGAGAGAAGCGTAATGCAGAATGCATGGACACAAGGAGAAGACAGAACCTCTCCTTTCCGATGTGCGCAGAAGAAGCCGCTCGTCCGAGAAAAGCATCCGCCTGAAGTCGCTCTTTCTCGGCAAGCGAGAGAGACGAGACCGCTGCTGAAGGCAGAAAGCGGCATTCGGGGAGAACCGCGATTTCACGGCCAGCAACTGCAAACTCTCCGAAGCGGTTAACAGAGAGTGCCGCTGTCGACGTGCGTGAGCGAAATAACGGAACTGTGATGCCGAGAACGTGTGAATTCTACATACTGCATTGCCTGAACACAGGGGGTTTTTTCTCCGCAGGAAAGAATCCACATCTCTCGACTTTCTGTAACGTCCTCTCTGAAAGCACAACGTGTGTCGCTCCTGGAACTTCTAGTTGCCTTATTAGAGGGGCTTTTCCCTTCTACTCTGTTCGTCACAGAATGCTGAAGTGTAGCATCGGATAAACAGAGAAAAACGAAATGTCGCTAGGAATAAAAGGAAAGGCATAAGAATGAGAGAGAAGCGTAGTGCAGAATGCATGGAGACAAGGAGAAGACAGAACCGCTCCTTTGCGATGTGCGCAGAAGAAGCCGCTCGTCCGAGAAAAGCATCCGCCTGAAGTCGCTCTTTCTCGGCAAGCGAGAGAGACGAGACCGCTGCTGAAGGCAGAAAGCGGCATTCGGGGAGAACCGCGATTTCACGGCCAGCAACTGCAAACTCTCCGAAGCGGTTAACAGAGAGTGCCGCTGTCGACGTGCGTGAGCGAAATAACGGAACTGTGATGCCGAGAACGTGCGAATTCTGCATACTGCATTGCCTGAACACAGGGGGTTTTTTCTCCGCAGGAAAGAATCCACATCTCTCGACTTTCTGTAACGTCCTCTCTGAAAGCACAACGTGTGTCGCTCCTGGAACTTCTAGTTGCCTTATAAGAGGGGCTTTTCCCTTCTACTCTGTTCGTCACAGAATGCTGAAGTGTAGCATCGGATAAACAGAGAAAAACGAAATGTCGCTAGGAATAAAAGGAAAGGCATAAGAATGAGAGAGAAGCGTAGTGCAGAATGCATGGAGACAAGGAGAAGACAGAACCGCTCCTTTGCGATGTGCGCAGAAGAAGCCGCTCGTCCGAGAAAAGCATCCGCCTGAAGTCGCTCTTTCTCGGCAAGCGAGAGAGACGAGACCGCTGCTGAAGGCACACAGCGGCATTCGGGGAGAACCGCGATTTCTCGGCCAGCAACTGCAAACTCTCCGAAGCGGTTAACAGAGAGTGGCGCCGTCCACCCACGAGAGCGAAATAGCGAAATTGCTATGCCGAGAACGTGCGATTTCAGAATACTGCATTTCCTGAAAACAGGGGGTTTTTTCTCCGCAGGAAAGAATCCACATCTCTCGACTTTCTGTAACGTCCTCTCTGAAAGCACAACGTGTGTCGCTCCTGGAACTTCTAGCTGCCTTATTAGAGGGGCTTTTCCCTTCTACTCTCTTCGTCACAGAATGCTGAAGTGTAGCATCGGATAAACACACAAAAACGAAATGTCGCTAGAAATAAAGAGAAAAATATAAGAATGAGAGAGAAGCGTAATGCAGAATGCATGGAGACAAGGAGAAGACAGAACCTCTCCTTTGCGATGTGCGCAGATGAAGCCGCTCGTCCGAGAAAAGCATCCGCCTGAAGTCGCTCTTTCTCGGCAAGCGAGAGAGACGAGACCGCTGCTGAAGGCAGAAAGCGGCATTCGGGGAGAACCGCGATTTCTCGGCCAGCAACTGCAAACTCTCCGAAGCGGTTGACAGAGAGTGCCGTTTTCGACGTGCGTGAGCGAAATAACGGAACTGTGATGCCGAGAACGTGCGAATTCTGCATACTGCATTGCCTGAAAACAGGGGTTTTTTTCTCCGCAGGAAAGAATCCACATCTCTCGACTTTCTGTAACGTCCTCCCTGAAAGCACAACGTGTGTCGCTCCTGGAACTTCTAGCTGCCTTATTAGAGGGGCTTTTCCCTTCTACTCTGTTCGTCACAGAATGCTGAAGTGTAGCATCGGATAAACAGAGAAAAACGAAATGTCGCTAGGAATAAAAGGAAAGGCATAAGAATGAGAGAGAAGCGTAGTGCAGAATGCATGGAGACAAGGAGAAGACAGAACCGCTCCTTTGCGATGTGCGCAGAAGAAGCCGCTCGTCCGAGAAAAGCATCCGGCTGAAGTCGCTCTTTCTCGGCATGCGAGAGAGACGAGACCGCTGCTGAAGGCAGAAAGCGGCATTCGGGGAGAACCGCGATTTCTCGGCCAGCAACTGCAAACTCTCCGAAGCGGTTGACAGAGAGTGCCGTTTTCGACGTGCGTGAGCGAAATAACGGAACTGTGATGCCGAGAACGTGTGAATTCTACATACTGCATTGCCTGAACACAGGGGGTTTTTTCTCCGCAGGAAAGAATCCACATCTCTCGACTTTCTGTAACGTCCTCTCTGAAAGCACAACGTGTGTCGCTCCTGGAACTTCTAGCTGCCTTATTAGAGGGGCTTTTCCCTTCTACTCTGTTCGTCACAGAATGCTGAAGTGTAGCATCGGATAAACACACAAAAACGAAATGTCGCTAGAAATAAAGAGAAAAACATAAGAATGAGAGAGAAGCGTAATGCAGAATGCATGGACACAAGGAGAAGACAGAACCTCTCCTTTCCGATGTGCGCAGAAGAAGCCGCTCGTCCGAGAAAAGCATCCGCCTGAAGTCGCTCTTTCTCGGCAAGCGAGAGAGACGAGACCGCTGCTGAAGGCAGAAAGCGGCATTCGGGGAGAACCGCGATTTCACGGCCAGCAACTGCAAACTCTCCGAAGCGGTTAACAGAGAGTGCCGCTGTCGACGTGCGTGAGCGAAATAACGGAACTGTGATGCCGAGAACGTGTGAATTCTACATACTGCATTGCCTGAACACAGGGGGTTTTTTCTCCGCAGGAAAGAATCCACATCTCTCGACTTTCTGTAACGTCCTCTCTGAAAGCACAACGTGTGTCGCTCCTGGAACTTCTAGTTGCCTTATTAGAGGGGCTTTTCCCTTCTACTCTGTTCGTCACAGAATGCTGAAGTGTAGCATCGGATAAACAGAGAAAAACGAAATGTCGCTAGGAATAAAAGGAAAGGCATAAGAATGAGAGAGAAGCGTAGTGCAGAATGCATGGAGACAAGGAGAAGACAGAACCGCTCCTTTGCGATGTGCGCAGAAGAAGCCGCTCGTCCGAGAAAAGCATCCGCCTGAAGTCGCTCTTTCTCGGCAAGCGAGAGAGACGAGACCGCTGCTGAAGGCAGAAAGCGGCATTCGGGGAGAACCGCGATTTCACGGCCAGCAACTGCAAACTCTCCGAAGCGGTTAACAGAGAGTGCCGCTGTCGACGTGCGTGAGCGAAATAACGGAACTGTGATGCCGAGAACGTGCGAATTCTGCATACTGCATTGCCTGAACACAGGGGGTTTTTTCTCCGCAGGAAAGAATCCACATCTCTCGACTTTCTGTAACGTCCTCTCTGAAAGCACAACGTGTGTCGCTCCTGGAACTTCTAGTTGCCTTATAAGAGGGGCTTTTCCCTTCTACTCTGTTCGTCACAGAATGCTGAAGTGTAGCATCGGATAAACAGAGAAAAACGAAATGTCGCTAGGAATAAAAGGAAAGGCATAAGAATGAGAGAGAAGCGTAGTGCAGAATGCATGGAGACAAGGAGAAGACAGAACCGCTCCTTTGCGATGTGCGCAGAAGAAGCCGCTCGTCCGAGAAAAGCATCCGCCTGAAGTCGCTCTTTCTCGGCAAGCGAGAGAGACGAGACCGCTGCTGAAGGCACACAGCGGCATTCGGGGAGAACCGCGATTTCTCGGCCAGCAACTGCAAACTCTCCGAAGCGGTTAACAGAGAGTGGCGCCGTCCACCCACGAGAGCGAAATAGCGAAATTGCTATGCCGAGAACGTGCGATTTCAGAATACTGCATTTCCTGAAAACAGGGGGTTTTTTCTCCGCAGGAAAGAATCCACATCTCTCGACTTTCTGTAACGTCCTCTCTGAAAGCACAACGTGTGTCGCTCCTGGAACTTCTAGCTGCCTTATTAGAGGGGCTTTTCCCTTCTACTCTCTTCGTCACAGAATGCTGAAGTGTAGCATCGGATAAACACACAAAAACGAAATGTCGCTAGAAATAAAGAGAAAAATATAAGAATGAGAGAGAAGCGTAATGCAGAATGCATGGAGACAAGGAGAAGACAGAACCTCTCCTTTGCGATGTGCGCAGATGAAGCCGCTCGTCCGAGAAAAGCATCCGCCTGAAGTCGCTCTTTCTCGGCAAGCGAGAGAGACGAGACCGCTGCTGAAGGCAGAAAGCGGCATTCGGGGAGAACCGCGATTTCTCGGCCAGCAACTGCAAACTCTCCGAAGCGGTTGACAGAGAGTGCCGTTTTCGACGTGCGTGAGCGAAATAACGGAACTGTGATGCCGAGAACGTGCGAATTCTGCATACTGCATTGCCTGAAAACAGGGGTTTTTTTCTCCGCAGGAAAGAATCCACATCTCTCGACTTTCTGTAACGTCCTCCCTGAAAGCACAACGTGTGTCGCTCCTGGAACTTCTAGCTGCCTTATTAGAGGGGCTTTTCCCTTCTACTCTGTTCGTCACAGAATGCTGAAGTGTAGCATCGGATAAACAGAGAAAAACGAAATGTCGCTAGGAATAAAAGGAAAGGCATAAGAATGAGAGAGAAGCGTAGTGCAGAATGCATGGAGACAAGGAGAAGACAGAACCGCTCCTTTGCGATGTGCGCAGAAGAAGCCGCTCGTCCGAGAAAAGCATCCGGCTGAAGTCGCTCTTTCTCGGCATGCGAGAGAGACGAGACCGCTGCTGAAGGCAGAAAGCGGCATTCGGGGAGAACCGCGATTTCTCGGCCAGCAACTGCAAACTCTCCGAAGCGGTTGACAGAGAGTGCCGTTTTCGACGTGCGTGAGCGAAATAACGGAACTGTGATGCCGAGAACTTGCGAATTCTGCATACTGCATTGCCTGAACACAGGGGGTTTTTTCTCCGCAGGAAAGAATCCACATCTCTCGACTTTCTGTAACGTCCTCTCTGAAAGCACAACGTGTGTCGCTCATGGAACTTCTAGCTGCCTTATTAGAGGGGCTTTTCCCTTCTACTCTGTTCGTCACAGAATGCTGAAGTGTAGCATCGGATAAACACACAAAAAGGAAATGTCGCTAGAAATAAAGAGAAAAATATAAGAATGAGAGAGAAGCGTAATGCAGAATGCATGGACACAAGGAGAAGACAAGAACCTCTCCTTTGCGATGTGCGCAGATGAAGCCGCTCGTCCGAGAAAAGCATCCGCCTGAAGTCGCTCTTTCTCGGCAAGCGAGAGAGACGAGACCGCTGCTGAAGGCAGAAAGCGGCATTCGGGGAGAACCGCGATTTCTCGGCCAGCAACTGCAAACTCTCCGAAGCGGTTGACAGAGAGTGCCGTTTTCGACGTGCGTGAGCGAAATAACGGAACTGTGAGGCCGAGAACTTGCGAATTCTACATACTGCATTGCCTGAAAACAGGGGGTTTTTTCTCCGCAGGAAAGAATCCACATCTCTCGACTTTCTGTAACGTCCTCCCTGAAAGCACAACGTGTGTCGCTCCTGGAACTTCTAGCTGCCTTATTAGAGGGGCTTTTCCCTTCTACTCTGTTCGTCACAGAATGCTGAAGTGTAGCATCGGATAAACACACAAAAACGAAATGTCGCTAGGAATAAAGAGAAAAACATAAGAATGAGAGAGAAGCGTAATGCAGAATGCATGGACACAAGGAGAAGACAGAACCTCTCCTTTCCCGATGTGCGCAGAAGAAGTCGCTCGTCCGAGAAAAGCATCCGCCTGAAGTCGCTCTTTCTCGGCAAGCGAGAGAGACGAGACCGCTGCTGAAGGCAGAAAGCGGCATTCGGGGAGAACCGCGATTTCTCGGCCAGCAACTGCAAACTCTCCGAAGCGGTTGACAGAGAGTGCCGTTTTCGACGTGCGTGAGCGAAATAACGGAACTGTGATGCCGAGAACGTGCGAATTCTGCATACTGCATTGCCTGAACACAGGGGGTTTTTTCTCCGCAGGAAAGAATCCACATCTCTCGACTTTCTGTAACGTCCTCTCTGAAAGCACAACGTGTGTCGCTCCTGGAACTTCTAGCTGCCTTATTAGAGGGGCTTTTCCCTTCTACTCTGTTCGTCACAGAATGCTGAAGTGTAGCATCGGATAAACAGAGAAAAACGAAATGTCGCTAGGAATAAAAGGAAAGGCATAAGAATGAGAGAGAAGCGTAGTGCAGAATGCATGGAGACAAGGAGAAGACAGAACCGCTCCTTTGCGATGTGCGCAGAAGAAGCCGCTCGTCCGAGAAAAGCATCCGGCTGAAGTCGCTCTTTCTCGGCAAGCGAGAGAGACGAGACCGCTGCTGAAGGCAGAAAGCGGCATTCGGGGAGAACCGCGATTTCTCGGCCAGCAACTGCAAACTCTCCGAAGCGGTTAACAGAGAGTGCCGCTGTCCACCCACGAGAGCGAAATAGCGAAATTGCTATGCCGAGAACGTGCGATTTCAGAATACTGCATTGCCTGAAAACAGGGGGTTTTTTCTCCGCAGGAAAGAATCCACATCTCTCGACTTTCTGTAACGTCCTCTCTGAAAGCACAACGTGTGTCGCTCATGGAACTTCTAGCTGCCTTATTAGAGGGGCTTTTCCCTTCTACTCTGTTCGTCACAGAATGCTGAAGTGTAGCATCGGATAAACACACAAAAAGGAAATGTCGCTAGAAATAAAGAGAAAAATATAAGAATGAGAGAGAAGCGTAATGCAGAATGCATGGACACAAGGAGAAGACAGAACCTCTCCTTTGCGATGTGCGCAGATGAAGCCGCTCGTCCGAGAAAAGCATCCGTCTGAAGTCGCTCTTTCTCGGCAAGCGAGAGAGACGAGACCGCTGCTGAAGGCAGAAAGCGGCATTCGGGGAGAACCGCGATTTCTCGGCCAGCAACTGCAAACTCTCCGAAGCGGTTGACAGAGAGTGCCGTTTTCGACGTGCGTGAGCGAAATAACGGAACTGTGATGCCGAGAACTTGCGAATTCTGCATACTGCATTGCCTGAACACAGGGGGTTTTTTCTCCGCAGGAAAGAATCCACATCTCTCGACTTTCTGTAACGTCCTCTCTGAAAGCACAACGTGTGTCGCTCCTGGAACTTCTAGTTGCCTTATTAGAGGGGCTTTTCCCTTCTACTCTGTTCGTCACAGAATGCTGAAGTGTAGCATCGGATAAACACACAAAAAGGAAATGTCGCTAGGAATAAAAGGAAAGGCATAAGAATGAGAGAGAAGCGTAGTGCAGAATGCATGGAGACAAGGAGAAGACAGAACCGCTCCTTTGCGATGTGCGCAGAAGAAGCCGCTCGTCCGAGAAAAGCATCCGCCTGAAGTCGCTCTTTCTCGGCATGCGAGAGAGACGAGACCGCTGCTGAAGGCAGAAAGCGGCATTCGGGGAGAACCGCGATTTCTCGGCCAGCAACTGCAAACTCTCCGAAGCGGTTAACAGAGAGTGCCGCTGTCCACCCACGAGAGCGAAATAGCGAAATTGCTATGCCGAGAACGTGCGATTTCAGAATACTGCATGTCCTGAACACAGGGGGTTTTTTCTCCGCAGGAAAGAATCCACATCTCTCGACTTTCTGTAACGTCCTCTCTGAAAGCACGACGTGTGTCGCTCCTGGAACTTCTAGCTGCCTTATTAGAGGGGCTTTTCCCTTCTACTCTGTTCGTCACAGAATGCTGAAGTGTAGCATCGGATAAACAGAGAAAAACGAAATGTCGCTAGGAATAAAAGGAAAGGCATAAGAATGAGAGAGAAGCGTAGTGCAGAATGCATGGAGACAAGGAGAAGACAGAACCGCTCCTTTGCGATGTGCGCAGAAGAAGCCGCTCGTCCGAGAAAAGCATCCGCCTGAAGTCGCTCTTTCTCGGCAAGCGAGAGAGACGAGACCGCTGCTGAAGGCAGAAAGCGGCATTCGGGGAGAACCGCGATTTCTCGGCCAGCAACTGCAAACTCTCCGAAGCGGTTAACAGAGAGTGCCGCTGTCCACCCACGAGAGCGAAATAGCGAAATTGCTATGCCGAGAACGTGCGATTTCAGAATACTGCATTTCCTGAAAACAGGGGGTTTTTTCTCCGCAGGAAAGAATCCACATCTCTCGACTTTCTGTAACGTCCTCTCTGAAAGCACAACGTGTGTCGCTCATGGAACTTCTAGCTGCCTTATTAGAGGGGCTTTTCCCTTCTACTCTGTTCGTCACAGAATGCTGAAGTGTAGCATCGGATAAACACACAAAAAGGAAATGTCGCTAGAAATAAAGAGAAAAATATAAGAATGAGAGAGAAGCGTAGTGCAGAATGCATGGAGACAAGGAGAAGACAGAACCTCTCCTTTGCGATGTGCGCAGATGAAGCCGCTCGTCCGAGAAAAGCATCCGCCTGAAGTCGCTCTTTCTCGGCAAGCGAGAGAGACGAGACCGCTGCTGAAGGCAGAAAGCGGCATTCGGGGAGAACCGCGATTTCTCGGCCAGCAACTGCAAACTCTCCGAAGCGGTTGACAGAGAGTGCCGTTTTCGACGTGCGTGAGCGAAATAACGGAACTGTGATGCCGAGAACGTGCGAATTCTGCATACTGCATTGCCTGAAAACAGGGGTTTTTTTCTCCGCAGGAAAGAATCCACATCTCTCGACTTTCTGTAACGTCCTCCCTGAAAGCACAACGTGTGTCGCTCCTGGAACTTCTAGCTGCCTTATTAGAGGGGCTTTTCCCTTCTACTCTGTTCGTCACAGAATGCTGAAGTGTAGCATCGGATAAACAGAGAAAAACGAAATGTCGCTAGGAATAAAAGGAAAGGCATAAGAATGAGAGAGAAGAGTAGAGCAGAATGCATGGAGACAAGGAGAAGACAGAACCGCTCCTTTGCGATGTGCGCAGAAGAAGCCGCTCGTCCGAGAAAAGCATCCGGCTGAAGTCGCTCTTTCTCGGCATGCGAGAGAGACGAGACCGCTGCTGAAGGCAGAAAGCGGCATTCGGAGAGAACCACGATTTCTCGGCCAGCAACTGCAAACTCTCCGAAGCGGTTAACAGAGAGTGGCGCTGTCCACAGACGAGAGCGAAATAGCGAAATTGCTATGCCGAGAACGTGCGATTTCAGAATACTGCATTGCCTGAACACAGGGGGTTTTTTCTCCGCAGGAAAGAATCCACATCTCTCGACTTTCTGTAACGTCCTCCCTGAAAGCACGACGTGTGTCGCTCCTGGAACTTCTAGCTGCCTTATTAGAGGGGCTTTTCCCTTCTACTCTGTTCGTCACAGAATGCTGAAGTGTAGCATCGGATAAACAGAGAAAAACGAAATGTCGCTAGGAATAAAAGGAAAGGCATAAGAATGAGAGAGAAGCGTAGTGCAGAATGCATGGAGACAAGGAGAAGACAGAACCTCTCCTTTGCGATGTGCGCAGAAGAAGCCGCTCGTCCGAGAAAAGCATCCGCCTGAAGTCGCTCTTTCTCGGCAAGCGAGAGAGACGAGACCGCTGCTGAAGGCAGAAAGCGGCATTCGGGGAGAACCGCGATTTCTCGGACAGCAACTGCAAACTCTCCGAAGCGGTTGACAGAGAGTGCCGTTTTCGACGTGCGTGAGCGAAATAACGGAACTGTGATGCCGAGAACTTGCGAATTCTGCATACTGCATTGCCTGAACACAGGGGGTTTTTTCTCCGCAGGAAAGAATCCACATCTCTCGACTTTCTGTAACGTCCTCTCTGAATGCACAACGTGTGTCGCTCCTGGAACTTCTAGCTGCCTTATTAGAGGGGCTTTTCCCTTCTACTCTGTTCGTCACAGAATGCTGAAGTGTAGCATCGGATAAACACACAAAAAGGAAATGTCGCTAGAAATAAAGAGAAAAATATAAGAATGAGAGAGAAGCGTAATGCAGAATGCATGGACACAAGGAGAAGACAAGAACCTCTCCTTTGCGATGTGCGCAGATGAAGCCGCTCGTCCGAGAAAAGCATCCGCCTGAAGTCGCTCTTTCTCGGCAATCGAGAGAGACGAGACCGCTGCTGAAGGCAGAAAGCGGCATTCGGGGAGAACCGCGATTTCTCGGCCAGCAACTGCAAACTCTCCGAAGCGGTTTACAGAGAGTGCCGTTTTCGACGTGCGTGAGCGAAATAACGGAACTGTGATGCCGAGAACGTGCGAATTCTGCATACTGCATTGCCTGAACACAGGGGGTTTTTTCTCCGCAGGAAAGAATCCACATCTCTCGACTTTCTGTAACGTCCTCTCTGAAAGCACAACGTGTGTCGCTCCTGGAACTTCTAGCTGCCTTATTAGAGGGGCTTTTCCCTTCTACTCTGTTCGTCACAGAATGCTGAAGTGTAGCATCGGATAAACACACAAAAACGAAATGTCGCTAGAAATAAAGAGAAAAATATAAGAATGAGAGAGAAGCGTAATGCAGAATGCATGGACACAAGGAGAAGACAAGAACCTCTCCTTTGCGATGTGCGCAGATGAAGCCGCTCGTCCGAGAAAAGCATCCGCCTTAAGTCGCTCTTTCTCGGCAAGCGAGAGAGACGAGACCGCTGCTGAAGGCAGAAAGCGGCATTCGGGGAGAACCGCGATTTCTCGGCCAGCAACTGCAAACTCTCCGAAGCGGTTGACAGAGAGTGCCGTTTTCGACGTGCGTGAGCGAAATAACGGAACTGTGATGCCGAGAACTTGCGAATTCTACATACTGCATTGCCTGAAAACAGGGGGTTTTTTCTCCGCAGGAAAGAATCCACATCTCTCGACTTTCTGTAACGTCCTCCCTGAAAGCACAACGTGTGTCGCTCCTGGAACTTCTAGCTGCCTTATTAGAGGGGCTTTTCCCTTCTACTCTGTTCGTCACAGAATGCTGAAGTGTAGCATCGGATAAACACACAAAAACGAAATGTCGCTAGAAATAAAGAGAAAAACATAAGAATGAGAGAGAAGCGTAATGCAGAATGCATGGACACAAGGAGAAGACAGAACCTCTCCTTTCCCGATGTGCGCAGAAGAAGCCGCTCGTCCGAGAAAAGCATCCGCCTGAAGTCGCTCTTTCTCGGCAATCGAGAGAGACGAGACCGCTGCTGAAGGCAGAAAGCGGCATTCGGGGAGAACCGCGATTTCTCGGCCAGCAACTGCAAACTCTCCGAAGCGGTTGACAGAGAGTGCCGTTTTCGACGTGCGTGAGCGAAATAACGGAACTGTGATGCCGAGAACGTGCGAATTCTGCATACTGCATTGCCTGAACACAGGGGGTTTTTTCTCCGCAGGAAAGAATCCACATCTCTCGACTTTCTGTAACGTCCTCTCTGAAAGCACAACGTGTGTCGCTCCTGTAACTTCTAGCTGCCTTATTAGAGGGGCTTTTCCCTTCTACTCTGTTCGTCACAGAATGCTGAAGTGTAGCATCGGATAAACAGAGAAAAACGAAATGTCGCTAGGAATAAAAGGAAAGGCATAAGAATGAGAGAGAAGCGTAGTGCAGAATGCATGGAGACAAGGAGAAGACAGAACCGCTCCTTTGCGATGTGCGCAGAAGAAGCCGCTCGTCCGAGAAAAGCATCCGGCTGAAGTCGCTCTTTCTCGGCAAGCGAGAGAGACGAGACCGCTGCTGAAGGCAGAAAGCGGCATTCGGGGAGAACCGCGATTTCTCGGCCAGCAACTGCAAACTCTCCGAAGCGGTTGACAGAGAGTGCCGCTGTCCACCCACGAGAGCGAAATAGCGAAATTGCTATGCCGAGAACGTGCGATTTCAGAATACTGCATTGCCTGAAAACAGGGGGTTTTTTCTCCGCAGGAAAGAATCCACATCTCTCGACTTTCTGTAACGTCCTCTCTGAAAGCACAACGTGTGTCGCTCATGGAACTTCTAGCTGCCTTATTAGAGGGGCTTTTCCCTTCTACTCTGTTCGTCACAGAATGCTGAAGTGTAGCATCGGATAAACACACAAAAAGGAAATGTCGCTAGAAATAAAGAGAAAAATATAAGAATGAGAGAGAAGCGTAATGCAGAATGCATGGACACAAGGAGAAGACAGAACCTCTCCTTTGCGATGTGCGCAGATGAAGCCGCTCGTCCGAGAAAAGCATCCGCCTGAAGTCGCTCTTTCTCGGCAAGCGAGAGAGACGAGACCGCTGCTGAAGGCAGAAAGCGGCATTCGGGGAGAACCGCGATTTCTCGGCCAGCAACTGCAAACTCTCCGAAGCGGTTGACAGAGAGTGCCGTTTTCGACGTGCGTGAGCGAAATAACGGAACTGTGATGCCGAGAACTTGCGAATTCTGCATACTGCATTGCCTGAACACAGGGGGTTTTTTCTCCGCAGGAAAGAATCCACATCTCTCGACTTTCTGTAACGTCCTCTCTGAAAGCACAACGTGTGTCGCTCCTGGAACTTCTAGTTGCCTTATTAGAGGGGCTTTTCCCTTCTACTCTGTTCGTCACAGAATGCTGAAGTGTAGCATCGGATAAACACACAAAAAGGAAATGTCGCTAGGAATAAAAGGAAAGGCATAAGAATGAGAGAGAAGCGTAGTGCAGAATGCATGGAGACAAGGAGAAGACAGAACCGCTCCTTTGCGATGTGCGCAGAAGAAGCCGCTCGTCCGAGAAAAGCATCCGCCTGAAGTCGCTCTTTCTCGGCATGCGAGAGAGACGAGACCGCTGCTGAAGGCAGAAAGCGGCATTCGGGGAGAACCGCGATTTCTCGGCCAGCAACTGCAAACTCTCCGAAGCGGTTAACAGAGAGTGCCGCTGTCCACCCACGAGAGCGAAATAGCGAAATTGCTATGCCGAGAACGTGCGATTTCAGAATACTGCATGTCCTGAACACAGGGGGTTTTTTCTCCGCAGGAAAGAATCCACATCTCTCGACTTTCTGTAACGTCCTCTCTGAAAGCACGACGTGTGTCGCTCCTGGAACTTCTAGCTGCCTTATTAGAGGGGCTTTTCCCTTCTACTCTGTTCGTCACAGAATGCTGAAGTGTAGCATCGGATAAACAGAGAAAAACGAAATGTCGCTAGGAATAAAAGGAAAGGCATAAGAATGAGAGAGAAGCGTAGTGCAGAATGCATGGAGACAAGGAGAAGACAGAACCGCTCCTTTGCGATGTGCGCAGAAGAAGCCGCTCGTCCGAGAAAAGCATCCGGCTGAAGTCGCTCTTTCTCGGCAAGCGAGAGAGACGAGACCGCTGCTGAAGGCAGAAAGCGGCATTCGGGGAGAACCGCGATTTCTCGGCCAGCAACTGCAAACTCTCCGAAGCGGTTAACAGAGAGTGCCGCTGTCCACCCACGAGAGCGAAATAGCGAAATTGCTATGCCGAGAACGTGCGATTTCAGAATACTGCATTGCCTGAACACAGGGGGTTTTTTCTCCGCAGGAAAGAATCCACATCTCTCGACTTTCTGTAACGTCCTCTCTGAAAGCACAACGTGTGTCGCTCATGGAACTTCTAGCTGCCTTATTAGAGGGGCTTTTCCCTTCTACTCTGTTCGTCACAGAATGCTGAAGTGTAGCATCGGATAAACACACAAAAAGGAAATGTCGCTAGAAATAAAGAGAAAAATATAAGAATGAGAGAGAAGCGTAATGCAGAATGCATGGACACAAGGAGAAGACAGAACCTCTCCTTTGCGATGTGCGCAGATGAAGCCGCTCGTCCGAGAAAAGCATCCGCCTGAAGTCGCTCTTTCTCGGCAAGCGAGAGAGACGAGACCGCTGCTGAAGGCAGAAAGCGGCATTCGGGGAGAACCGCGATTTCTCGGCAAGCAACTGCAAACTCTCCAAAGCGGTTGACAGAGAGTGCCGTTTTCGACGTGCGTGAGCGAAATAACGGAACTGTGATGCCGAGAACTTGCGAATTCTGCATACTGCATTGCCTGAACACAGGGGGTTTTTTCTCCGCAGGAAAGAATCCACATCTCTCGACTTTCTGTAACGTCCTCTCTGAAAGCACAACGTGTGTCGCTCCTGGAACTTCTAGTTGCCTTATTAGAGGGGCTTTTCCCTTCTACTCTGTTCGTCACAGAATGCTGAAGTGTAGCATCGGATAAACACACAAAAAGGAAATGTCGCTAGGAATAAAAGGAAAGGCATAAGAATGAGAGAGAAGCGTAGTGCAGAATGCATGGAGACAAGGAGAAGACAGAACCGCTCCTTTGCGATGTGCGCAGAAGAAGCCGCTCGTCCGAGAAAAGCATCCGCCTGAAGTCGCTCTTTCTCGGCATGCGAGAGAGACGAGACCGCTGCTGAAGGCAGAAAGCGGCATTCGGGGAGAACCGCGATTTCTCGGCCAGCAACTGCAAACTCTCCGAAGCGGTTAACAGAGAGTGCCGCTGTCCACCCACGAGAGCGAAATAGCGAAATTGCTATGCCGAGAACGTGCGATTTCAGAATACTGCATGTCCTGAACACAGGGGTTTTTTTCTCCGCAGGAAAGAATCCACATCTCTCGACTTTCTGTAACGTCCTCTCTGAAAGCACGACGTGTGTCGCTCCTGGAACTTCTAGCTGCCTTATTAGAGGGGCTTTTCCCTTCTACTCTGTTCGTCACAGAATGCTGAAGTGTAGCATCGGATAAACAGAGAAAAACGAAATGTCGCTAGGAATAAAAGGAAAGGCATAAGAATGAGAGAGAAGCGTAGTGCAGAATGCATGGAGACAAGGAGAAGACAGAACCGCTCCTTTGCGATGTGCGCAGAAGAAGCCGCTCGTCCGAGAAAAGCATCCGCCTTAAGTCGCTCTTTCTCGGCAAGCGAGAGAGACGAGACCGCTGCTGAAGGCAGAAAGCGGCATTCGGGGAGAACCGCGATTTCTCGGCCAGCAACTGCAAACTCTCCGAAGCGGTTAACAGAGAGTGCCGCTGTCCACCCACGAGAGCGAAATAGCGAAATTGCTATGCCGAGAACGTGCGATTTCAGAATACTGCATTGCCTGAAAACAGGGGGTTTTTTCTCCGCAGGAAAGAATCCACATCTCTCGACTTTCTGTAACGTCCTCTCTGAAAGCACAACGTGTGTCGCTCATGGAACTTCTAGCTGCCTTATTAGAGGGGCTTTTCCCTTCTACTCTGTTCGTCACAGAATGCTGAAGTGTAGCATCGGATAAACACACAAAAAGGAAATGTCGCTAGAAATAAAGAGAAAAATATAAGAATGAGAGAGAAGCGTAATGCAGAATGCATGGACACAAGGAGAAGACAGAACCTCTCCTTTGCGATGTGCGCAGATGAAGCCGCTCGTCCGAGAAAAGCATCCGCCTGAAGTCGCTCTTTCTCGGCAAGCGAGAGAGACGAGACCGCTGCTGAAGGCAGAAAGCGGCATTCGGGGAGAACCGCGATTTCTCGGCAAGCAACTGCAAACTCTCCAAAGCGGTTGACAGAGAGTGCCGTTTTCGACGTGCGTGAGCGAAATAACGGAACTGTGATGCCGAGAACTTGCGAATTCTGCATACTGCATTGCCTGAACACAGGGGGTTTTTTCTCCGCAGGAAAGAATCCACATCTCTCGACTTTCTGTAACGTCCTCTCTGAAAGCACAACGTGTGTCGCTCCTGGAACTTCTAGTTGCCTTATTAGAGGGGCTTTTCCCTTCTACTCTGTTCGTCACAGAATGCTGAAGTGTAGCATCGGATAAACACACAAAAAGGAAATGTCGCTAGGAATAAAAGGAAAGGCATAAGAATGAGAGAGAAGCGTAGTGCAGAATGCATGGAGACAAGGAGAAGACAGAACCGCTCCTTTGCGATGTGCGCAGAAGAAGCCGCTCGTCCGAGAAAAGCATCCGCCTGAAGTCGCTCTTTCTCGGCATGCGAGAGAGACGAGACCGCTGCTGAAGGCAGAAAGCGGCATTCGGGGAGAACCGCGATTTCTCGGCCAGCAACTGCAAACTCTCCGAAGCGGTTAACAGAGAGTGCCGCTGTCCACCCACGAGAGCGAAATAGCGAAATTGCTATGCCGAGAACGTGCGATTTCAGAATACTGCATGTCCTGAACACAGGGGTTTTTTTCTCCGCAGGAAAGAATCCACATCTCTCGACTTTCTGTAACGTCCTCTCTGAAAGCACGACGTGTGTCGCTCCTGGAACTTCTAGCTGCCTTATTAGAGGGGCTTTTCCCTTCTACTCTGTTCGTCACAGAATGCTGAAGTGTAGCATCGGATAAACAGAGAAAAACGAAATGTCGCTAGGAATAAAAGGAAAGGCATAAGAATGAGAGAGAAGCGTAGTGCAGAATGCATGGAGACAAGGAGAAGACAGAACCGCTCCTTTGCGATGTGCGCAGAAGAAGCCGCTCGTCCGAGAAAAGCATCCGCCTGAAGTCGCTCTTTCTCGGCAAGCGAGAGAGACGAGACCGCTGCTGAAGGCAGAAAGCGGCATTCGGGGAGAACCGCGATTTCTCGGCCAGCAACTGCAAACTCTCCGAAGCGGTTAACAGAGAGTGCCGCTGTCCACCCACGAGAGCGAAATAGCGAAATTGCTATGCCGAGAACGTGCGATTTCAGAATACTGCATTGCCTGAAAACAGGGGGTTTTTTCTCCGCAGGAAAGAATCCACATCTCTCGACTTTCTGTAACGTCCTCTCTGAAAGCACAACGTGTGTCGCTCATGGAACTTCTAGCTGCCTTATTAGAGGGGCTTTTCCCTTCTACTCTGTTCGTCACAGAATGCTGAAGTGTAGCATCGGATAAACACACAAAAAGGAAATGTCGCTAGAAATAAAGAGAAAAATATAAGAATGAGAGAGAAGCGTAATGCAGAATGCATGGACACAAGGAGAAGACAGAACCTCTCCTTTGCGATGTGCGCAGATGAAGCCGCTCGTCCGAGAAAAGCATCCGCCTGAAGTCGCTCTTTCTCGGCAAGCGAGAGAGACGAGACCGCTGCTGAAGGCAGAAAGCGGCATTCGGGGAGAACCGCGATTTCTCGGACAGCAACTGCAAACTCTCCGAAGCGGTTGACAGAGAGTGCCGTTTTCGACGTGCGTGAGCGAAATAACGGAACTGTGATGCCGAGAACTTGCGAATTCTGCATACTGCATTGCCTGAACACAGGGGGTTTTTTCTCCGCAGGAAAGAATCCACATCTCTCGACTTTCTGTAACGTCCTCTCTGAAAGCACAACGTGTGTCGCTCCTGGAACTTCTAGTTGCCTTATTAGAGGGGCTTTTCCCTTCTACTCTGTTCGTCACAGAATGCTGAAGTGTAGCATCGGATAAACACACAAAAAGGAAATGTCGCTAGGAATAAAAGGAAAGGCATAAGAATGAGAGAGAAGCGTAGTGCAGAATGCATGGAGACAAGGAGAAGACAGAACCGCTCCTTTGCGATGTGCGCAGAAGAAGCCGCTCGTCCGAGAAAAGCATCCGCCTGAAGTCGCTCTTTCTCGGCATGCGAGAGAGACGAGACCGCTGCTGAAGGCAGAAAGCGGCATTCGGGGAGAACCGCGATTTCTCGGCCAGCAACTGCAAACTCTCCGAAGCGGTTAACAGAGAGTGCCGCTGTCCACCCACGAGAGCGAAATAGCGAAATTGCTATGCCGAGAACGTGCGATTTCAGAATACTGCATGTCCTGAACACAGGGGTTTTTTTCTCCGCAGGAAAGAATCCACATCTCTCGACTTTCTGTAACGTCCTCTCTGAAAGCACGACGTGTGTCGCTCCTGGAACTTCTAGCTGCCTTATTAGAGGGGCTTTTCCCTTCTACTCTGTTCGTCACAGAATGCTGAAGTGTAGCATCGGATAAACAGAGAAAAACGAAATGTCGCTAGGAATAAAAGGAAAGGCATAAGAATGAGAGAGAAGCGTAGTGCAGAATGCATGGAGACAAGGAGAAGACAGAACCGCTCCTTTGCGATGTGCGCAGAAGAAGCCGCTCGTCCGAGAAAAGCATCCGCCTTAAGTCGCTCTTTCTCGGCAAGCGAGAGAGACGAGACCGCTGCTGAAGGCAGAAAGCGGCATTCGGGGAGAACCGCGATTTCTCGGCCAGCAACTGCAAACTCTCCGAAGCGGTTAACAGAGAGTGCCGCTGTCCACCCACGAGAGCGAAATAGCGAAATTGCTATGCCGAGAACGTGCGATTTCAGAATACTGCATTGCCTGAAAACAGGGGGTTTTTTCTCCGCAGGAAAGAATCCACATCTCTCGACTTTCTGTAACGTCCTCTCTGAAAGCACAACGTGTGTCGCTCATGGAACTTCTAGCTGCCTTATTAGAGGGGCTTTTCCCTTCTACTCTGTTCGTCACAGAATGCTGAAGTGTAGCATCGGATAAACACACAAAAAGGAAATGTCGCTAGAAATAAAGAGAAAAATATAAGAATGAGAGAGAAGCGTAATGCAGAATGCATGGACACAAGGAGAAGACAGAACCTCTCCTTTGCGATGTGCGCAGATGAAGCCGCTCGTCCGAGAAAAGCATCCGCCTGAAGTCGCTCTTTCTCGGCAAGCGAGAGAGACGAGACCGCTGCTGAAGGCAGAAAGCGGCATTCGGGGAGAACCGCGATTTCTCGGCCAGCAACTGCAAACTCTCCGAAGCGGTTGACAGAGAGTGCCGTTTTCGACGTGCGTGAGCGAAATAACGGAACTGTGATGCCGAGAACGTGCGAATTCTGCATACTGCATTGCCTGAAAACAGGGGGTTTTTTCTCCGCAGGAAAGAATCCACATCTCTCGACTTTCTGTAACGTCCTCCCTGAAAGCACAACGTGTGTCGCTCCTGGAACTTCTAGCTGCCTTATTAGAGGGGCTTTTCCCTTCTACTCTGTTCGTCACAGAATGCTGAAGTGTAGCATCGGATAAACAGAGAAAAACGAAATGTCGCTAGGAATAAAAGGAAAGGCATAAGAATGAGAGAGAAGAGTAGAGCAGAATGCATGGAGACAAGGAGAAGACAGAACCGCTCCTTTGCGATGTGCGCAGAAGAAGCCGCTCGTCCGAGAAAAGCATCCGCCTGAAGTCGCTCTTTCTCGGCAAGCGAGAGAGACGAGACCGCGGCTGAAGGCAGAAAGCGGCATTCGGGGAGAACCGCGATTTCTCGGCCAGCAACTGCAAACTCTCCGAAGCGGTTAACAGAGAGTGCCGCTGTCCACCCACGAGAGCGAAATAGCGAAATTGCTATGCCGAGAACGTGCGATTTCAGAATACTGCATTTCCTGAAAACAGGGGGTTTTTATCTCCGCAGGAAAGAATCCACATCTCTCGACTTTCTGTAACGTCCTCTCTGAAAGCACAACGTGTGTCGCTCCTGGAACTTCTAGCTGCCTTATTAGAGGGGCTTTTCCCTTCTACTCTGTTCGTCACAGAATGCTGAAGTGTAGCATCGGATAAACACACAAAAAGGAAATGTCGCTAGAAATAAAGAGAAAAACATAAGAATGAGAGAGAAGCGTAATGCAGAATGCATGGAGACAAGGAGAAGACAGAACCTCTCCTTTGCGATGTGCGCAGAAGAAGCCGCTCGTCCGAGAAAAGCATCCGCCTGAAGTCGCTCTTTCTCGGCAAGCGAGAGAGACGAGACCGCGGCTGAAGGCAGAAAGCGGCATTCGGGGAGAACCGCGATTTCTCGGCCAGCAAATGCAAACTCTCCGAAGCGGTTGACAGAGAGTGCCGTTTTCGACGTGCGTGAGCGAAATAACGGAACTGTGATGCCGAGAACGTGCGAATTCTGCATACTGCATTGCCTGAAAACAGGGGTTTTTTTCTCCGCAGGAAAGAATCCACATCTCTCGACTTTCTGTAACGTCCTCCCTGAAAGCACAACGTGTGTCGCTCATGGAACTTCTAGCTGCCTTATTAGAGGGGCTTTTCCCTTCTACTCTGTTCGTCACAGAATGCTGAAGTGTAGCATCGGATAAACACACAAAAACGAAATGTCGCTAGAAATAAAGAGAAAAACATAAGAATGAGAGAGAAGCGTAATGCAGAATGCATGGACACAAGGAGAAGACAGAACCTCTCCTTTCCGATGTGCGCAGAAGAAGCCGCTCGTCCGAGAAAAGCATCCGCCTGAAGTCGCTCTTTCTCGGCAATCGAGAGAGACGAGACCGCTGCTGAAGGCAGAAAGCGGCATTCGGGGAGAACCGCGATTTCTCGGACAGCAACTGCAAACTCTCCGAAGCGGTTGACAGAGAGTGCCGTTTTCGACGTGCGTGAGCGAAATAACGGAACTGTGATGCCGAGAACTTGCGAATTCTGCATACTGCATTGCCTGAACACAGGGGGTTTTTTCTCCGCAGGAAAGAATCCACATCTCTCGACTTTCTGTAACGTCCTCTCTGAATGCACAACGTGTGTCGCTCCTGGAACTTCTAGCTGCCTTATTAGAGGGGCTTTTCCCTTCTACTCTGTTCGTCACAGAATGCTGAAGTGTAGCATCGGATAAACACACAAAAACGAAATGTCGCAAGAAATAAAGAGAAAAACATAAGAATGAGAGAGAAGCGTAATGCAGAATGCATGGACACAAGGAGAAGACAGAAACTCTCCTTTGCGATGTGCGCAGAAGAAGCCGCTCGTCCGAGAAAAGCATCCGCCTGAAGTCGCTCTTTCTCGGCAAGCGAGAGAGACGAGACCGCTGCTGAAGGCAGAAAGCGGCATTCGGGGAGAACCGCGATTTCTCGGCCAGCAACTGCAAACTCTCCGAAGCGGTTGACAGAGAGTGCCGTTTTCGACGTGCGTGAGCGAAATAACGGAACTGTGATGCCGAGAACGTGCGAATTCTGCATACTGCATTGCCTGAAAACAGGGTTTTTTTTCTCCGCAGGAAAGAATCCACATCTCTCGACTTTCTGTAACGTCCTCCCTGAAAGCACAACGTGTGTCGCTCCTGGAACTTCTAGCTGCCTTATTAGAGGGGCTTTTCCCTTCTACTCTGTTCGTCACAGAATGCTGAAGTGTAGCATCGGATAAACAGAGAAAAACGAAATGTCGCTAGGAATAAAAGGAAAGGCATAAGAATGAGAGAGAAGCGTAGTGCAGAATGCATGGAGACAAGGAGAAGACAGAACCGCTCCTTTGCGATGTGCGCAGAAGAAGCCGCTCGTCCGAGAAAAGCATCTGCCTGAAGTCGCTCTTTCTCGGCAAGCGAGAGAGACGAGACCGCTGCTGAAGGCAGAAAGCGGCATTCGGGGAGAACCGCGATTTCTCGGCCAGCAACTGCAAACTCTCCGAAGCGGTTAACAGAGAGTGCCGCTGTCCACCCACGAGAGCGAAATAGCGAAATTGCTATGCCGAGAACGTGCGATTTCAGAATACTGCATTTCCTGAAAACAGGGGTTTTTTTCTCCGCAGGAAAGAATCCACATCTCTCGACTTTCTGTAACGTCCTCTCTGAAAGCACAACGTGTGTCGCTCATGGAACTTCTAGCTGCCTTATTAGAGGGGCTTTTCCCTTCTACTCTGTTCGTCACAGAATGCTGAAGTGTAGCATCGGATAAACACACAAAAAGGAAATGTCGCTAGAAATAAAGAGAAAAATATAAGAATGAGAGAGAAGCGTAATGCAGAATGCATGGACACAAGGAGAAGACAGAACCTCTCCTTTGCGATGTGCGCAGATGAAGCCGCTCGTCCGAGAAAAGCATCCGCCTGAAGTCGCTCTTTCTCGGCAAGCGAGAGAGACGAGACCGCTGCTGAAGGCAGAAAGCGGCATTCGGGGAGAACCGCGATTTCTCGGCCAGCAACTGCAAACTCTCCGAAGCGGTTGACAGAGAGTGCCGTTTTCGACGTGCGTGAGCGAAATAACGGAACTGTGATGCCGAGAACGTGCGAATTCTGCATACTGCATTGCCTGAAAACAGGGGTTTTTTTCTCCGCAGGAAAGAATCCACATCTCTCGACTTTCTGTAACGTCCTCCCTGAAAGCACAACGTGTGTCGCTCCTGGAACTTCTAGCTGCCTTATTAGAGGGGCTTTTCCCTTCTACTCTGTTCGTCACAGAATGCTGAAGTGTAGCATCGGATAAACAGAGAAAAACGAAATGTCGCTAGGAATAAAAGGAAAGGCATAAGAATGAGAGAGAAGAGTAGAGCAGAATGCATGGAGACAAGGAGAAGACAGAACCGCTCCTTTGCGATGTGCGCAGAAGAAGCCGCTCGTCCGAGAAAAGCATCCGGCTGAAGTCGCTCTTTCTCGGCAAGCGAGAGAGACGAGACCGCTGCTGAAGGCAGAAAGCGGCATTCGGGGAGAACCGCGATTTCTCGGCCAGCAACTGCAAACTCTCCGAAGCGGTTGACAGAGAGTGCCGCTGTCCACCCACGAGAGCGAAATAGCGAAATTGCTATGCCGAGAACGTGCGATTTCAGAATACTGCATTTCCTGAAAACAGGGGGTTTTTTCTCCGCAGGAAAGAATCCACATCTCTCGACTTTCTGTAACGTCCTCTCTGAAAGCACAACGTGTGTCGCTCATGGAACTTCTAGCTGCCTTATTAGAGGGGCTTTTCCCTTCTACTCTGTTCGTCACAGAATGCTGAAGTGTAGCATCGGATAAACACACAAAAAGGAAATGTCGCTAGAAATAAAGAGAAAAATATAAGAATGAGAGAGAAGCGTAGTGCAGAATGCATGGAGACAAGGAGAAGACAGAACCTCTCCTTTGCGATGTGCGCAGATGAAGCCGCTCGTCCGAGAAAAGCATCCGCCTGAAGTCGCTCTTTCTCGGCAAGCGAGAGAGACGAGACCGCTGCTGAAGGCAGAAAGCGGCATTCGGGGAGAACCGCGATTTCTCGGCCAGCAACTGCAAACTCTCCGAAGCGGTTGACAGAGAGTGCCGTTTTCGACGTGCGTGAGCGAAATAACGGAACTGTGATGCCGAGAACGTGCGAATTCTGCATACTGCATTGCCTGAAAACAGGGGTTTTTTTCTCCGCAGGAAAGAATCCACATCTCTCGACTTTCTGTAACGTCCTCCCTGAAAGCACAACGTGTGTCGCTCCTGGAACTTCTAGCTGCCTTATTAGAGGGGCTTTTCCCTTCTACTCTGTTCGTCACAGAATGCTGAAGTGTAGCATCGGATAAACAGAGAAAAACGAAATGTCGCTAGGAATAAAAGGAAAGGCATAAGAATGAGAGAGAAGAGTAGAGCAGAATGCATGGAGACAAGGAGAAGACAGAACCGCTCCTTTGCGATGTGCGCAGAAGAAGCCGCTCGTCCGAGAAAAGCATCCGGCTGAAGTCGCTCTTTCTCGGCATGCGAGAGAGACGAGACCGCTGCTGAAGGCAGAAAGCGGCATTCGGAGAGAACCACGATTTCTCGGCCAGCAACTGCAAACTCTCCGAAGCGGTTAACAGAGAGTGGCGCTGTCCACAGACGAGAGCGAAATAGCGAAATTGCTATGCCGAGAACGTGCGATTTCAGAATACTGCATTGCCTGAACACAGGGGGTTTTTTCTCCGCAGGAAAGAATCCACATCTCTCGACTTTCTGTAACGTCCTCCCTGAAAGCACGACGTGTGTCGCTCCTGGAACTTCTAGCTGCCTTATTAGAGGGGCTTTTCCCTTCTACTCTGTTCGTCACAGAATGCTGAAGTGTAGCATCGGATAAACAGAGAAAAACGAAATGTCGCTAGGAATAAAAGGAAAGGCATAAGAATGAGAGAGAAGCGTAGTGCAGAATGCATGGAGACAAGGAGAAGACAGAACCGCTCCTTTGCGATGTGCGCAGAAGAAGCCGCTCGTCCGAGAAAAGCATCCGCCTGAAGTCGCTCTTTCTCGGCAAGCGAGAGAGACGAGACCGCGGCTGAAGGCAGAAAGCGGCATTCGGGGAGAACCGCGATTTCTCGGCCAGCAACTGCAAACTCTCCGAAGCGGTTAACAGAGAGTGCCGCTGTCCACCCACGAGAGCGAAATAGCGAAATTGCTATGCCGAGAACGTGCGAATTCAGAATACTGCATTTCCTGAAAACAGGGGGTTTTTCCTCCGGAGGAAAGAATCCACATCTCTCGACTTTCTGTAACGTCCTCTCTGAAAGCACAACGTGTGTCGCTCCTGGAACTTCTAGCTGCCTTATTAGAGGGGCTTTTCCCTTCTACTCTGTTCGTCACAGAATGCTGAAGTGTAGCATCGGATAAACACACAAAAAGGAAATGTCGCTAGAAATAAAGAGAAAAACATAAGAATGAGAGAGAAGCGTAATGCAGAATGCATGGAGACAAGGAGAAGACAGAACCTCTCCTTTGCGATGTGCGCAGAAGAAGCCGCTCGTCCGAGAAAAGCATCCGCCTGAAGTCGCTCTTTCTCGGCAAGCGAGAGAGACGAGACCGCTGCTGAAGGCAGAAAGCGGCATTCGGGGAGAACCGCGATTTCTCGGACAGCAACTGCAAACTCTCCGAAGCGGTTGACAGAGAGTGCCGTTTTCGACGTGCGTGAGCGAAATAACGGAACTGTGATGCCGAGAACTTGCGAATTCTGCATACTGCATTGCCTGAACACAGGGGGTTTTTTCTCCGCAGGAAAGAATCCACATCTCTCGACTTTCTGTAACGTCCTCTCTGAATGCACAACGTGTGTCGCTCCTGGAACTTCTAGCTGCCTTATTAGAGGGGCTTTTCCCTTCTACTCTGTTCGTCACAGAATGCTGAAGTGTAGCATCGGATAAACACACAAAAAGGAAATGTCGCTAGAAATAAAGAGAAAAATATAAGAATGAGAGAGAAGCGTAATGCAGAATGCATGGACACAAGGAGAAGACAAGAACCTCTCCTTTGCGATGTGCGCAGATGAAGCCGCTCGTCCGAGAAAAGCATCCGCCTGAAGTCGCTCTTTCTCGGCAAGCGAGAGAGACGAGACCGCTGCTGAAGGCAGAAAGCGGCATTCGGGGAGAACCGCGATTTCTCGGCCAGCAACTGCAAACTCTCCGAAGCGGTTTACAGAGAGTGCCGTTTTCGACGTGCGTGAGCGAAATAACGGAACTGTGATGCCGAGAACGTGCGAATTCTGCATACTGCATTGCCTGAACACAGGGGGTTTTTTCTCCGCAGGAAAGAATCCACATCTCTCGACTTTCTGTAACGTCCTCTCTGAAAGCACAACGTGTGTCGCTCCTGGAACTTCTAGCTGCCTTATTAGAGGGGCTTTTCCCTTCTACTCTGTTCGTCACAGAATGCTGAAGTGTAGCATCGGATAAACAGAGAAAAACGAAATGTCGCTAGGAATAAAAGGAAAGGCATAAGAATGAGAGAGAAGCGTAGTGCAGAATGCATGGAGACAAGGAGAAGACAGAACCGCTCCTTTGCGATGTGCGCAGAAGAAGCCGCTCGTCCGAGAAAAGCATCCGCCTGAAGTCGCTCTTTCTCGGCAAGCGAGAGAGACGAGACCGCTGCTGAAGGCAGAAAGCGGCATTCGGGGAGAACCGCGATTTCTCGGCCAGCAACTGCAAACTCTCCGAAGCGGTTGACAGAGAGTGCCGTTTTCGACGTGCGTGAGCGAAATAACGGAACTGTGATGCCGAGAACGTGTGAATTCTACATACTGCATTGCCTGAACACAGGGGGTTTTTTCTCCGCAGGAAAGAATCCACATCTCTCGACTTTCTGTAACGTCCTCTCTGAAAGCACAACGTGTGTCGCTCCTGGAACTTCTAGCTGCCTTATTAGAGGGGCTTTTCCCTTCTACTCTGTTCGTCACAGAATGCTGAAGTGTAGCATCGGATAAACACACAAAAACGAAATGTCGCTAGAAATAAAGAGAAAAACATAAGAATGAGAGAGAAGCGTAATGCAGAATGCATGGACACAAGGAGAAGACAGAACCTCTCCTTTGCGATGTGCGCAGAAGAAGCCGCTCGTCCGAGAAAAGCATCCGCCTGAAGTCGCTCTTTCTCGGCAAGCGAGAGAGACGAGACCGCTGCTGAAGGCAGAAAGCGGCATTCGGGGAGAACCGCGATTTCACGGCCAGCAACTGCAAACTCTCCGAAGCGGTTAACAGAGAGTGCCGCTGTCGACGTGCGTGAGCGAAATAACGGAACTGTGATGCCGAGAACGTGTGAATTCTACATACTGCATTGCCTGAACACAGGGGGTTTTTTCTCCGCAGGAAAGAATCCACATCTCTCGACTTTCTGTAACGTCCTCTCTGAAAGCACAACGTGTGTCGCTCCTGGAACTTCTAGTTGCCTTATTAGAGGGGCTTTTCCCTTCTACTCTGTTCGTCACAGAATGCTGAAGTGTAGCATCGGATAAACACACAAAAACGAAATGTCGCTAGAAATAAAGAGAAAAATATAAGAATGAGAGAGAAGCGTAATGCAGAATGCATGGACACAAGGAGAAGACAAGAACCTCTCCTTTGCGATGTGCGCAGATGAAGCCGCTCGTCCGAGAAAAGCATCCGCCTGAAGTCGCTCTTTCTCGGCAAGCGAGAGAGACGAGACCGCTGCTGAAGGCAGAAAGCGGCATTCGGGGAGAACCGCGATTTCTCGGCCAGCAACTGCAAACTCTCCGAAGCGGTTGACAGAGAGTGCCGTTTTCGACGTGCGTGAGCGAAATAACGGAACTGTGATGCCGAGAACTTGCGAATTCTACATACTGCATTGCCTGAAAACAGGGGGTTTTTTCTCCGCAGGAAAGAATCCACATCTCTCGACTTTCTGTAACGTCCTCCCTGAAAGCACAACGTGTGTCGCTCCTGGAACTTCTAGCTGCCTTATTAGAGGGGCTTTTCCCTTCTACTCTGTTCGTCACAGAATGCTGAAGTGTAGCATCGGATAAACACACAAAAACGAAATGTCGCTAGAAATAAAGAGAAAAACATAAGAATGAGAGAGAAGCGTAATGCAGAATGCATGGACACAAGGAGAAGACAGAACCTCTCCTTTCCCGATGTGCGCAGAAGAAGCCGCTCGTCCGAGAAAAGCATCCGCCTGAAGTCGCTCTTTCTCGGCAAGCGAGAGAGACGAGACCGCTGCTGAAGGCAGAAAGCGGCATTCGGGGAGAACCGCGATTTCTCGGCCAGCAACTGCAAACTCTCCGAAGCGGTTGACAGAGAGTGCCGTTTTCGACGTGCGTGAGCGAAATAACGGAACTGTGATGCCGAGAACGTGCGAATTCTGCATACTGCATTGCCTGAACACAGGGGGTTTTTTCTCCGCAGGAAAGAATCCACATCTCTCGACTTTCTGTAACGTCCTCTCTGAAAGCACAACGTGTGTCGCTCCTGTAACTTCTAGCTGCCTTATTAGAGGGGCTTTTCCCTTCTACTCTGTTCGTCACAGAATGCTGAAGTGTAGCATCGGATAAACAGAGAAAAACGAAATGTCGCTAGGAATAAAAGGAAAGGCATAAGAATGAGAGAGAAGCGTAGTGCAGAATGCATGGAGACAAGGAGAAGACAGAACCGCTCCTTTGCGATGTGCGCAGAAGAAGCCGCTCGTCCGAGAAAAGCATCCGGCTGAAGTCGCTCTTTCTCGGCAAGCGAGAGAGACGAGACCGCTGCTGAAGGCAGAAAGCGGCATTCGGGGAGAACCGCGATTTCTCGGCCAGCAACTGCAAACTCTCCGAAGCGGTTAACAGAGAGTGCCGCTGTCCACCCACGAGAGCGAAATAGCGAAATTGCTATGCCGAGAACGTGCGATTTCAGAATACTGCATTGCCTGAAAACAGGGGGTTTTTTCTCCGCAGGAAAGAATCCACATCTCTCGACTTTCTGTAACGTCCTCTCTGAAAGCACAACGTGTGTCGCTCATGGAACTTCTAGCTGCCTTATTAGAGGGGCTTTTCCCTTCTACTCTGTTCGTCACAGAATGCTGAAGTGTAGCATCGGATAAACACACAAAAAGGAAATGTCGCTAGAAATAAAGAGAAAAATATAAGAATGAGAGAGAAGCGTAATGCAGAATGCATGGACACAAGGAGAAGACAGAACCTCTCCTTTGCGATGTGCGCAGATGAAGCCGCTCGTCCGAGAAAAGCATCCGCCTGAAGTCGCTCTTTCTCGGCAAGCGAGAGAGACGAGACCGCTGCTGAAGGCAGAAAGCGGCATTCGGGGAGAACCGCGATTTCTCGGCCAGCAACTGCAAACTCTCCGAAGCGGTTGACAGAGAGTGCCGTTTTCGACGTGCGTGAGCGAAATAACGGAACTGTGATGCCGAGAACTTGCGAATTCTGCATACTGCATTGCCTGAACACAGGGGGTTTTTTCTCCGCAGGAAAGAATCCACATCTCTCGACTTTCTGTAACGTCCTCTCTGAAAGCACAACGTGTGTCGCTCCTGGAACTTCTAGTTGCCTTATTAGAGGGGCTTTTCCCTTCTACTCTGTTCGTCACAGAATGCTGAAGTGTAGCATCGGATAAACACACAAAAAGGAAATGTCGCTAGGAATAAAAGGAAAGGCATAAGAATGAGAGAGAAGCGTAGTGCAGAATGCATGGAGACAAGGAGAAGACAGAACCGCTCCTTTGCGATGTGCGCAGAAGAAGCCGCTCGTCCGAGAAAAGCATCCGCCTGAAGTCGCTCTTTCTCGGCATGCGAGAGAGACGAGACCGCTGCTGAAGGCAGAAAGCGGCATTCGGGGAGAACCGCGATTTCTCGGCCAGCAACTGCAAACTCTCCGAAGCGGTTAACAGAGAGTGCCGCTGTCCACCCACGAGAGCGAAATAGCGAAATTGCTATGCCGAGAACGTGCGATTTCAGAATACTGCATGTCCTGAACACAGGGGGTTTTTTCTCCGCAGGAAAGAATCCACATCTCTCGACTTTCTGTAACGTCCTCTCTGAAAGCACGACGTGTGTCGCTCCTGGAACTTCTAGCTGCCTTATTAGAGGGGCTTTTCCCTTCTACTCTGTTCGTCACAGAATGCTGAAGTGTAGCATCGGATAAACAGAGAAAAACGAAATGTCGCTAGGAATAAAAGGAAAGGCATAAGAATGAGAGAGAAGCGTAGTGCAGAATGCATGGAGACAAGGAGAAGACAGAACCGCTCCTTTGCGATGTGCGCAGAAGAAGCCGCTCGTCCGAGAAAAGCATCCGGCTGAAGTCGCTCTTTCTCGGCAAGCGAGAGAGACGAGACCGCTGCTGAAGGCAGAAAGCGGCATTCGGGGAGAACCGCGATTTCTCGGCCAGCAACTGCAAACTCTCCGAAGCGGTTAACAGAGAGTGCCGCTGTCCACCCACGAGAGCGAAATAGCGAAATTGCTATGCCGAGAACGTGCGATTTCAGAATACTGCATTTCCTGAAAACAGGGGGTTTTTTCTCCGCAGGAAAGAATCCACATCTCTCGACTTTCTGTAACGTCCTCTCTGAAAGCACAACGTGTGTCGCTCATGGAACTTCTAGCTGCCTTATTAGAGGGGCTTTTCCCTTCTACTCTGTTCGTCACAGAATGCTGAAGTGTAGCATCGGATAAACACACAAAAAGGAAATGTCGCTAGAAATAAAGAGAAAAATATAAGAATGAGAGAGAAGCGTAATGCAGAATGCATGGACACAAGGAGAAGACAGAACCTCTCCTTTGCGATGTGCGCAGATGAAGCCGCTCGTCCGAGAAAAGCATCCGCCTGAAGTCGCTCTTTCTCGGCAAGCGAGAGAGACGAGACCGCTGCTGAAGGCAGAAAGCGGCATTCGGGGAGAACCGCGATTTCTCGGCCAGCAACTGCAAACTCTCCGAAGCGGTTGACAGAGAGTGCCGTTTTCGACGTGCGTGAGCGAAATAACGGAACTGTGATGACGAGAACGTGCGAATTCTGCATACTGCATTGCCTGAAAACAGGGGTTTTTTTCTCCGCAGGAAAGAATCCACATCTCTCGACTTTCTGTAACGTCCTCCCTGAAAGCACAACGTGTGTCGCTCCTGGAACTTCTAGCTGCCTTATTAGAGGGGCTTTTCCCTTCTACTCTGTTCGTCACAGAATGCTGAAGTGTAGCATCGGATAAACACACAAAAAGGAAATGTCGCTAGAAATAAAGAGAAAAACATAAGAATGAGAGAGAAGCGTAATGCAGAATGCATGGAGACAAGGAGAAGACAGAACCTCTCCTTTGCGATGTGCGCAGAAGAAGCCGCTCGTCCGAGAAAAGCATCCGCCTTAAGTCGCTCTTTCTCGGCAAGCGAGAGAGACGAGACCGCTGCTGAAGGCAGAAAGCGGCATTCGGGGAGAACCGCGATTTCTCGGCCAGCAACTGCAAACTCTCCGAAGCGGTTAACAGAGAGTGCCGCTGTCCACCCACGAGAGCGAAATAGCGAAATTGCTATGCCGAGAACGTGCGATTTCAGAATACTGCATTTCCTGAAAACAGGGGGTTTTTTCTCCGCAGGAAAGAATCCACATCTCTCGACTTTCTGTAACGTCCTCTCTGAAAGCACAACGTGTGTCGCTCCTGGAACTTCTAGCTGCCTTATTAGAGGGGCTTTTCCCTTCTACTCTGTTCGTCACAGAATGCTGAAGTGTAGCATCGGATAAACACACAAAAAGGAAATGTCGCTAGAAATAAAGAGAAAAATATAAGAATGAGAGAGAAGCGTAATGCAGAATGCATGGAGACAAGGAGAAGACAGAACCTCTCCTTTGCGATGTGCGCAGAAGAAGCCGCTCGTCCGAGAAAAGCATCCGCCTGAAGTCGCTCTTTCTCGGCAAGCGAGAGAGACGAGACCGCTGCTGAAGGCAGAAAGCGGCATTCGGGGAGAACCGCGATTTCTCGGCCAGCAAATGCAAACTCTCCGAAGCGGTTGACAGAGAGTGCCGTTTTCGACGTGCGTGAGCGAAATAACGGAACTGTGATGCCGAGAACGTGCGAATTCTGCATACTGCATTGCCTGAAAACAGGGGTTTTTTTCTCCGCAGGAAAGAATCCACATCTCTCGACTTTCTGTAACGTCCTCCCTGAAAGCACAACGTGTGTCGCTCATGGAACTTCTAGCTGCCTTATTAGAGGGGCTTTTCCCTTCTACTCTGTTCGTCACAGAATGCTGAAGTGTAGCATCGGATAAACACACAAAAACGAAATGTCGCTAGAAATAAAGAGAAAAACATAAGAATGAGAGAGAAGCGTAATGCAGAATGCATGGACACAAGGAGAAGACAGAACCTCTCCTTTCCGATGTGCGCAGAAGAAGCCGCTCGTCCGAGAAAAGCATCCGCCTGAAGTCGCTCTTTCTCGGCAAGCGAGAGAGACGAGACCGCTGCTGAAGGCAGAAAGCGGCATTCGGGGAGAACCGCGATTTCTCGGACAGCAACTGCAAACTCTCCGAAGCGGTTGACAGAGAGTGCCGTTTTCGACGTGCGTGAGCGAAATAACGGAACTGTGATGCCGAGAACTTGCGAATTCTGCATACTGCATTGCCTGAACACAGGGGGTTTTTTCTCCGCAGGAAAGAATCCACATCTCTCGACTTTCTGTAACGTCCTCTCTGAATGCACAACGTGTGTCGCTCCTGGAACTTCTAGCTGCCTTATTAGAGGGGCTTTTCCCTTCTACTCTGTTCGTCACAGAATGCTGAAGTGTAGCATCGGATAAACACACAAAAACGAAATGTCGCAAGAAATAAAGAGAAAAACATAAGAATGAGAGAGAAGCGTAATGCAGAATGCATGGACACAAGGAGAAGACAGAACCTCTCCTTTGCGATGTGCGCAGAAGAAGCCGCTCGTCCGAGAAAAGCATCCGCCTGAAGTCGCTCTTTCTCGGCAAGCGAGAGAGACGAGACCGCTGCTGAAGGCAGAAAGCGGCATTCGGGGAGAACCGCGATTTCTCGGCCAGCAACTGCAAACTCTCCGAAGCGGTTGACAGAGAGTGCCGTTTTCGACGTGCGTGAGCGAAATAACGGAACTGTGATGCCGAGAACGTGCGAATTCTGCATACTGCATTGCCTGAAAACAGGGTTTTTTTTCTCCGCAGGAAAGAATCCACATCTCTCGACTTTCTGTAACGTCCTCCCTGAAAGCACAACGTGTGTCGCTCCTGGAACTTCTAGCTGCCTTATTAGAGGGGCTTTTCCCTTCTACTCTGTTCGTCACAGAATGCTGAAGTGTAGCATCGGATAAACAGAGAAAAACGAAATGTCGCTAGGAATAAAAGGAAAGGCATAAGAATGAGAGAGAAGCGTAGTGCAGAATGCATGGAGACAAGGAGAAGACAGAACCGCTCCTTTGCGATGTGCGCAGAAGAAGCCGCTCGTCCGAGAAAAGCATCTGCCTGAAGTCGCTCTTTCTCGGCAAGCGAGAGAGACGAGACCGCTGCTGAAGGCAGAAAGCGGCATTCGGGGAGAACCGCGATTTCTCGGCCAGCAACTGCAAACTCTCCGAAGCGGTTAACAGAGAGTGCCGCTGTCCACCCACGAGAGCGAAATAGCGAAATTGCTATGCCGAGAACGTGCGATTTCAGAATACTGCATTTCCTGAAAACAGGGGGTTTTTTCTCCGCAGGAAAGAATCCACATCTCTCGACTTTCTGTAACGTCCTCTCTGAAAGCACAACGTGTGTCGCTCATGGAACTTCTAGCTGCCTTATTAGAGGGGCTTTTCCCTTCTACTCTGTTCGTCACAGAATGCTGAAGTGTAGCATCGGATAAACACACAAAAAGGAAATGTCGCTAGAAATAAAGAGAAAAATATAAGAATGAGAGAGAAGCGTAATGCAGAATGCATGGACACAAGGAGAAGACAGAACCTCTCCTTTGCGATGTGCGCAGATGAAGCCGCTCGTCCGAGAAAAGCATCCGCCTGAAGTCGCTCTTTCTCGGCAAGCGAGAGAGACGAGACCGCTGCTGAAGGCAGAAAGCGGCATTCGGGGAGAACCGCGATTTGTCGGCCAGCAACTGCAAACTCTCCGAAGCGGTTGACAGAGAGTGCCGTTTTCGACGTGCGTGAGCGAAATAACGGAACTGTGATGCCGAGAACGTGCGAATTCTGCATACTGCATTGCCTGAAAACAGGGGTTTTTTTCTCCGCAGGAAAGAATCCACATCTCTCGACTTTCTGTAACGTCCTCCCTGAAAGCACAACGTGTGTCGCTCCTGGAACTTCTAGCTGCCTTATTAGAGGGGCTTTTCCCTTCTACTCTGTTCGTCACAGAATGCTGAAGTGTAGCATCGGATAAACAGAGAAAAACGAAATGTCGCTAGGAATAAAAGGAAAGGCATAAGAATGAGAGAGAAGAGTAGAGCAGAATGCATGGAGACAAGGAGAAGACAGAACCGCTCCTTTGCGATGTGCGCAGAAGAAGCCGCTCGTCCGAGAAAAGCATCCGGCTGAAGTCGCTCTTTCTCGGCATGCGAGAGAGACGAGACCGCTGCTGAAGGCAGAAAGCGGCATTCGGAGAGAACCACGATTTCTCGGCCAGCAACTGCAAACTCTCCGAAGCGGTTAACAGAGAGTGGCGCTGTCCACAGACGAGAGCGAAATAGCGAAATTGCTATGCCGAGAACGTGCGATTTCAGAATACTGCATTGCCTGAACACAGGGGGTTTTTTCTCCGCAGGAAAGAATCCACATCTCTCGACTTTCTGTAACGTCCTCCCTGAAAGCACGACGTGTGTCGCTCCTGGAACTTCTAGCTGCCTTATTAGAGGGGCTTTTCCCTTCTACTCTGTTCGTCACAGAATGCTGAAGTGTAGCATCGGATAAACAGAGAAAAACGAAATGTCGCTAGGAATAAAAGGAAAGGCATAAGAATGAGAGAGAAGCGTAGTGCAGAATGCATGGAGACAAGGAGAAGACAGAACCGCTCCTTTGCGATGTGCGCAGAAGAAGCCGCTCGTCCGAGAAAAGCATCCGCCTGAAGTCGCTCTTTCTCGGCAAGCGAGAGAGACGAGACCGCGGCTGAAGGCAGAAAGCGGCATTCGGGGAGAACCGCGATTTCTCGGCCAGCAACTGCAAACTCTCCGAAGCGGTTAACAGAGAGTGCCGCTGTCCACCCACGAGAGCGAAATAGCGAAATTGCTATGCCGAGAACGTGCGATTTCATAATACTGCATTTCCTGAAAACAGGGGGTTTTTTCTCCGGAGGAAAGAATCCACATCTCTCGACTTTCTGTAACGTCCTCTCTGAAAGCACAACGTGTGTCGCTCATGGAACTTCTAGCTGCCTTATTAGAGGGGCTTTTCCCTTCTACTCTGTTCGTCACAGAATGCTGAAGTGTAGCATCGGATAAACACACAAAAAGGAAATGTCGCTAGAAATAAAGAGAAAAACATAAGAATGAGAGAGAAGCGTAATGCAGAATGCATGGAGACAAGGAGAAGACAGAACCTCTCCTTTGCGATGTGCGCAGAAGAAGCCGCTCGTCCGAGAAAAGCATCCGCCTTAAGTCGCTCTTTCTCGGCAAGCGAGAGAGACGAGACCGCTGCTGAAGGCAGAAAGCGGCATTCGGGGAGAACCGCGATTTCTCGGCCAGCAACTGCAAACTCTCCGAAGCGGTTAACAGAGAGTGCCGCTGTCCACCCACGAGAGCGAAATAGCGAAATTGCTATGCCGAGAACGTGCGATTTCAGAATACTGCATTTCCTGAAAACAGGGGGTTTTTTCTCCGGAGGAAAGAATCCACATCTCTCGACTTTCTGTAACGTCCTCTCTGAAAGCACAACGTGTGTCGCTCCTGGAACTTCTAGCTGCCTTATTAGAGGGGCTTTTCCCTTCTACTCTGTTCGTCACAGAATGCTGAAGTGTAGCATCGGATAAACACACAAAAAGGAAATGTCGCTAGAAATAAAGAGAAAAATATAAGAATGAGAGAGAAGCGTAATGCAGAATGCATGGAGACAAGGAGAAGACAGAACCTCTCCTTTGCGATGTGCGCAGAAGAAGCCGCTCGTCCGAGAAAAGCATCCGCCTGAAGTCGCTCTTTCTCGGCAAGCGAGAGAGACGAGACCGCTGCTGAAGGCAGAAAGCGGCATTCGGGGAGAACCGCGATTTCTCGGCCAGCAACTGCAAACTCTCCGAAGCGGTTGACAGAGAGTGCCGTTTTCGACGTGCGTGAGCGAAATAACGGAACTGTGATGCCGAGAACTTGCGAATTCTGCATACTGCATTGCCTGAACACAGGGGGTTTTTTCTCCGCAGGAAAGAATCCACATCTCTCGACTTTCTGTAACGTCCACCCTGAAAGCACAACGTGTGTCGCTCATGGAACTTCTAGCTGCCTTATTAGAGGGGCTTTTCCCTTCTACTCTGTTCGTCACAGAATGCTGAAGTGTAGCATCGGATAAACACACAAAAACGAAATGTCGCTAGAAATAAAGAGAAAAACATAAGAATGAGAGAGAAGCGTAATGCAGAATGCATGGACACAAGGAGAAGACAGAACCTCTCCTTTCCGATGTGCGCAGAAGAAGCCGCTCGTCCGAGAAAAGCATCCGCCTGAAGTCGCTCTTTCTCGGCAATCGAGAGAGACGAGACCGCTGCTGAAGGCAGAAAGCGGCATTCGGGGAGAACCGCGATTTCTCGGACAGCAACTGCAAACTCTCCGAAGCGGTTGACAGAGAGTGCCGTTTTCGACGTGCGTGAGCGAAATAACGGAACTGTGATGCCGAGAACTTGCGAATTCTGCATACTGCATTGCCTGAACACAGGGGGTTTTTTCTCCGCAGGAAAGAATCCACATCTCTCGACTTTCTGTAACGTCCTCTCTGAATGCACAACGTGTGTCGCTCCTGGAACTTCTAGCTGCCTTATTAGAGGGGCTTTTCCCTTCTACTCTGTTCGTCACAGAATGCTGAAGTGTAGCATCGGATAAACACACAAAAACGAAATGTCGCTAGAAATAAAGAGAAAAACATAAGAATGAGAGAGAAGCGTAATGCAGAATGCATGGACACAAGGAGAAGACAGAACCTCTCCTTTGCGATGTGCGCAGAAGAAGCCGCTCGTCCGAGAAAAGCATCCGCCTGAAGTCGCTCTTTCTCGGCAAGCGAGAGAGACGAGACCGCTGCTGAAGGCAGAAAGCGGCATTCGGGGAGAACCGCGATTTCTCGGCCAGCAACTGCAAACTCTCCGAAGCGGTTAACAGAGAGTGGCGCTGTCCACCCACGAGAGCGAAATAGCGAAATTGCTATGCCGAGAACGTGCGATTTCAGAATACTGCATTTCCTGAAAACAGGGGGTTTTTTCTCCGCAGGAAAGAATCCACATCTCTCGACTTTCTGTAACGTCCTCTCTGAAAGCACAACGGGTGCCTCTCCTGGAACTTCTAGCTGCCTCATTAGAGGGGCTTTTCCCTTCTACTCTGTTCGTCACAGAATGCTGAAGTGTAGCATCGGATAAACACACAAAAACGAAATGTCTCTAGGAATAAAAGGAAAGGCATAAGAATGAGAGAGAAGCGTAGTGCAGAATGCATGGAGACAAGGAGAAGACAGAACCGCTCCTTTGCGATGTGCGCAGAAGAAGCCGCTCGTCCGAGAAAAGCATCCGGCTGAAGTCGCTCTTTCTCGGCAAGCGAGAGAGACGAGACCGCTGCTGAAGGCAGAAAGCGGCATTCGGGGAGAACCGCGATTTCTCGGCCAGCAACTGCAAACTCTCCGAAGCGGTTAACAGAGAGTGCCGCTGTCCACCCACGAGAGCGAAATAGCGAAATTGCTATGCCGAGAACGTGCGATTTCAGAATACTGCATTTCCTGAAAACAGGGGGTTTTTTCTCCGCAGGAAAGAATCCACATCTCTCGACTTTCTGTAACGTCCTCTCTGAAAGCACAACGTGTGTCGCTCCTGGAACTTCTAGCTGCCTTATTAGAGGGGCTTTTCCCTTCTACTCTGTTCGTCACAGAATGCTGAAGTGTAGCATCGGATAAACACACAAAAACGAAATGTCTCTAGGAATAAAAGGAAAGGCATAAGAATGAGAGAGAAGCGTAATGCAGAATGCATGGACACAAGGAGAAGACAGAACCTCTCCTTTGCGATGTGCGCAGATGAAGCCGCTCGTCCGAGAAAAGCATCCGCCTGAAGTCGCTCTTTCTCGGCAAGCGAGAGAGACGAGACCGCTGCTGAAGGCAGAAAGCGGCATTCGGGGAGAACCGCGATTTCTCGGCCAGCAACTGCAAACTCTCCGAAGCGGTTGACAGAGAGTGCCGTTTTCGACGTGCGTGAGCGAAATAACGGAACTGTGATGCCGAGAACGTGCGAATTCTGCATACTGCATTGCCTGAAAACAGGTGTTTTTTTCTCCGCAGGAAAGAATCCACATCTCTCGACTTTCTGTAACGTCCTCCCTGAAAGCACAACGTGTGTCGCTCCTGGAACTTCTAGCTGCCTTATTAGAGGGGCTTTTCCCTTCTACTCTGTTCGTCACAGAATGCTGAAGTGTAGCATCGGATAAACAGAGAAAAACGAAATGTCGCTAGGAATAAAAGGAAAGGCATAAGAATGAGAGAGAAGCGTAGTGCAGAATGCATGGAGACAAGGAGAAGACAGAACCGCTCCTTTGCGATGTGCGCAGAAGAAGCCGCTCGTCCGAGAAAAGCATCCGCCTGAAGTCGCTCTTTCTCGGCAAGCGAGAGAGACGAGACCGCTGCTGAAGGCAGAAAGCGGCATTCGGGGAGAACCGCGATTTCTCGGCCAGCAACTGCAAACTCTCCGAAGCGGTTAACAGAGAGTGCCGCTGTCCACCCACGAGAGCGAAATAGCGAAATTGCTATGCCGAGAAGGTGCGATTTCAGAATACTGCATTTCCTGAAAACAGGGGGTTTTTTCTCCGCAGGAAAGAATCCACATCTCTCGACTTTCTGTAACGTCCTCTCTGAAAGCACAACGTGTGTCGCTCCTGGAACTTCTAGCTGCCTTATTAGAGGGGCTTTTCCCTTCTACTCTGTTCGTCACAGAATGCTGAAGTGTAGCATCGGATAAACACACAAAAACGAAATGTTGCTAGAAATAAAGAGAAAAACATAAGAATGAGAGAGAAGCGTAATGCAGAATGCATGGACACAAGGAGAAGACAGAACCTCTCCTTTCCGATGTGCGCAGAAGAAGCCGCTCGTCCGAGAAAAGCATCCGCCTGAAGTCGCTCTTTCTCGGCAAGCGAGAGAGACGAGACCGCTGCTGAAGGCAGAAAGCGGCATTCGGGGAGAACCGCGATTTCTCGGCCAGCAACTGCAAACTCTCCGAAGCGGTTGACAGAGAGTGCCGTTTTCGACGTGCGTGAGCGAAATAACGGAACTGTGATGCCGAGAACGTGCGAATTCTGCATACTGCATTGCCTGAAAACAGGGTTTTTTTTCTCCGCAGGAAAGAATCCACATCTCTCGACTTTCTGTAACGTCCTCTCTGAAAGCACAACGGGTGCCTCTCCTGGAACTTCTAGCTGCCTCATTAGAGGGGCTTTTCCCTTCTACTCTGTTCGTCACAGAATGCTGAAGTGTAGCATCGGATAAACACACAAAAACGAAATGTCTCTAGGAATAAAAGGAAAGGCATAAGAATGAGAGAGAAGCGTAGTGCAGAATGCATGGAGACAAGGAGAAGACAGAACCGCTCCTTTGCGATGTGCGCAGAAGAAGCCGCTCGTCCGAGAAAAGCATCCGCCTGAAGTCGCTCTTTCTCGGCAAGCGAGAGAGACGAGACCGCTGCTGAAGGCAGAAAGCGGCATTCGGGGAGAACCGCGATTTCTCGGCCAGCAACTGCAAACTCTCCGAAGCGGTTAACAGAGAGTGCCGCTGTCCACCCACGAGAGCGAAATAGCGAAATTGCTATGCCGAGAACGTGCGATTTCAGAATACTGCATTTCCTGAAAACAGGGGGTTTTTTCTCCGCAGGAAAGAATCCACATCTCTCGACTTTCTGTAACGTCCTCTCTGAAAGCACAACGTGTGTCGCTCCTGGAACTTCTAGCTGCCTTATTAGAGGGGCTTTTCCCTTCTACTCTGTTCGTCACAGAATGCTGAAGTGTAGCATCGGATAAACACACAAAAACGAAATGTCTCTAGGAATAAAAGGAAAGGCATAAGAATGAGAGAGAAGCGTAATGCAGAATGCATGGACACAAGGAGAAGACAGAACCTCTCCTTTGCGATGTGCGCAGATGAAGCCGCTCGTCCGAGAAAAGCATCCGCCTGAAGTCGCTCTTTCTCGGCAAGCGAGAGAGACGAGACCGCTGCTGAAGGCAGAAAGCGGCATTCGGGGAGAACCGCGATTTCTCGGCCAGCAACTGCAAACTCTCCGAAGCGGTTGACAGAGAGTGCCGTTTTCGACGTGCGTGAGCGAAATAACGGAACTGTGATGCCGAGAACGTGCGAATTCTGCATACTGCATTGCCTGAAAACAGGTGTTTTTTTCTCCGCAGGAAAGAATCCACATCTCTCGACTTTCTGTAACGTCCTCCCTGAAAGCACAACGTGTGTCGCTCCTGGAACTTCTAGCTGCCTTATTAGAGGGGCTTTTCCCTTCTACTCTGTTCGTCACAGAATGCTGAAGTGTAGCATCGGATAAACAGAGAAAAACGAAATGTCGCTAGGAATAAAAGGAAAGGCATAAGAATGAGAGAGAAGCGTAGTGCAGAATGCATGGAGACAAGGAGAAGACAGAACCGCTCCTTTGCGATGTGCGCAGAAGAAGCCGCTCGTCCGAGAAAAGCATCCGCCTGAAGTCGCTCTTTCTCGGCAAGCGAGAGAGACGAGACCGCTGCTGAAGGCAGAAAGCGGCATTCGGGGAGAACCGCGATTTCTCGGCCAGCAACTGCAAACTCTCCGAAGCGGTTAACAGAGAGTGCCGCTGTCCACCCACGAGAGCGAAATAGCGAAATTGCTATGCCGAGAAGGTGCGATTTCAGAATACTGCATTTCCTGAAAACAGGGGGTTTTTTCTCCGCAGGAAAGAATCCACATCTCTCGACTTTCTGTAACGTCCTCTCTGAAAGCACAACGTGTGTCGCTCCTGGAACTTCTAGCTGCCTTATTAGAGGGGCTTTTCCCTTCTACTCTGTTCGTCACAGAATGCTGAAGTGTAGCATCGGATAAACACACAAAAACGAAATGTTGCTAGAAATAAAGAGAAAAACATAAGAATGAGAGAGAAGCGTAATGCAGAATGCATGGACACAAGGAGAAGACAGAACCTCTCCTTTCCGATGTGCGCAGAAGAAGCCGCTCGTCCGAGAAAAGCATCCGCCTGAAGTCGCTCTTTCTCGGCAAGCGAGAGAGACGAGACCGCTGCTGAAGGCAGAAAGCGGCATTCGGGGAGAACCGCGATTTCACGGCCAGCAACTGCAAACTCTCCGAAGCGGTTAACAGAGAGTGCCGCTGTCGACATGCGTGAGCGAAATAACGGAACTGTGAGGCCGAGAACGTGTGAATTCTACATACTGCATTGCCTGAACACAGGGGGTTTTTTCTCCGCAGGAAAGAATCCACATCTCTCGACTTTCTGTAACGTCCTCTCTGAAAGCACAACGTGTGTCGCTCCTGGAACTTCTAGCTGCCTTATTAGAGGGGCTTTTCCCTTCTACTCTGTTCGTCACAGAATGCTGAAGTGTAGCATCGGATAAACACACAAAAAGGAAATGTCGCTAGGAATAAAAGGAAAGGCATAAGAATGAGAGAGAAGCGTAGTGCAGAATGCATGGAGACAAGGAGAAGACAGAACCGCTCCTTTGCGATGTGCGCAGAAGAAGCCGCTCGTCCGAGAAAAGCATCCGCCTGAAGTCGCTCTTTCTCGGCAAGCGAGAGAGACGAGACCGCTGCTGAAGGCAGAAAGCGGCATTCGGGGAGAACCGCGATTTCTCGGCCAGCAACTGCAAACTCTCCGAAGCGGTTAACAGAGAGTGGCGCTGTCCACCCAGGAGAGCGAAATAGCGAAATTGCTATGCCGAGAACGTGCGATTTCAGAATACTGCATTGCCTGAACACAGGGGGTTTTTTCTCCGCAGGAAAGAATCCACATCTCTCGACTTTCTGTAACGTCCTCTCTGAAAGCACAACGTGTGTCGCTCCTGGAACTTCTAGCTGCCTTATTAGAGGGGCTTTTCCCTTCTACTCTGTTCGTCACAGAATGCTGAAGTGTAGCATCGGATAAACACACAAAAAGGAAATGTCGCTAGGAATAAAAGGAAAGGCATAAGAATGAGAGAGAAGCGTAGTGCAGAATGCATGGACACAAGGAGAAGACAAGAACCGCTCCTTTGCGATGTGCGCAGAAGAAGCCGCTCGTCCGAGAAAAGCATCCGCCTGAAGTCGCTCTTTCTCGGCAAGCGAGAGAGACGAGACCGCTGCTGAAGGCAGAAAGCGGCATTCGGGGAGAACCGCGATTTCTCGGCCAGCAACTGCAAACTCTCCGAAGCGGTTGACAGAGAGTGCCGTTTTCGACGTGCGTGAGCGAAATAACGGAACTGTGATGCCGAGAACGTGCGAATTCTGCATACTGCATTGCCTGAAAACAGGGTTTTTTTTCTCCGCAGGAAAGAATCCACATCTCTCGACTTTCTGTAACGTCCTCCCTGAAAGCACAACGTGTGTCGCTCCTGGAACTTCTAGCTGCCTTATTAGAGGGGCTTTTCCCTTCTACTCTGTTCGTCACAGAATGCTGAAGTGTAGCATCGGATAAACACACAAAAACGAAATGTCGCTAGGAATAAAAGGAAAGGCATAAGAATGAGAGAGAAGCGTAGTGCAGAATGCATGGAGACAAGGAGATGACAGAACCGCTCCTTTGCGATGTGCGCAGAAGAAGCCGCTCGTCCGAGAAAAGCATCCGCCTGAAGTCGCTCTTTCTCGGCAAGCGAGAGAGACGAGACCGCTGCTGAAGGCAGAAAGCGGCATTCGGGGAGAACCGCGATTTCTCGGCCAGCAACTGCAAACTCTCCGAAGCGGTTAACAGAGAGTGGCGCTGTCCACCCACGAGAGCGAAATAGCGAAATTGCTATGCCGAGAACGTGCGATTTCAGAATACTGCATTGCCTGAACACAGGGGGTTTTTTCTCCGCAGGAAAGAATCCACATCTCTCGACTTTCTGTAACGTCCTCTCTGAAAGCACAACGTGTGTCGCTCCTGGAACTTCTAGCTGCCTTATTAGAGGGGCTTTTCCCTTCTACTCTGTTCGTCACAGAAAGCTGAAGTGTAGCATCGGATAAACACACAAAAACGAAATGTCGCTAGAAATAAAGAGAAAAACATAAGAATGAGAGAGAAGCGTAATGCAGAATGCATGGACACAAGGAGAAGACAGAACCTCTCCTTTCCGATGTGCGCAGAAGAAGCCGCTCGTCCGAGAAAAGCATCCGCCTGAAGTCGCTCTTTCTCGGCAAGCGAGAGAGACGAGACCGCTGCTGAAGGCAGAAAGCGGCATTCGGGGAGAACCGCGATTTCACGGCCAGCAACTGCAAACTCTCCGAAGCGGTTAACAGAGAGTGCCGCTGTCGACATGCGTGAGCGAAATAACGGAACTGTGATGCCGAGAACGTGTGAATTCTACATACTGCATTGCCTGAACACAGGGGGTTTTTTCTCCGCAGGAAAGAATCCACATCTCTCGACTTTCTGTAACGTCCTCTCTGAAAGCACAACGTGTGTCGCTCCTGGAACTTCTAGTTGCCTTATTAGAGGGGCTTTTCCCTTCTACTCTGTTCGTCACAGAATGCTGAAGTGTAGCATCGGATAAACACACAAAAAGGAAATGTCGCTAGGAATAAAAGGAAAGGCATAAGAATGAGAGAGAAGCGTAGTGCAGAATGCATGGAGACAAGGAGAAGACAGAACCGCTCCTTTGCGATGTGCGCAGAAGAAGCCGCTCGTCCGAGAAAAGCATCCGCCTGAAGTCGCTCTTTCTCGGCAAGCGAGAGAGACGAGACCGCTGCTGAAGGCAGAAAGCGGCATTCGGGGAGAACCGCGATTTCTCGGCCAGCAACTGCAAACTCTCCGAAGCGGTTAACAGAGAGTGCCGTTTTCGACGTGCGTGAGCGAAATAACGGAACTGTGATGCCGAGAACGTGCGAATTCTGCATACTGCATTGCCTGAAAACAGGGTTTTTTTTCTCCGCAGGAAAGAATCCACATCTCTCGACTTTCTGTAACGTCCTCCCTGAAAGCACAACGTGTGTCGCTCCTGGAACTTCTAGCTGCCTTATTAGAGGGGCTTTTCCCTTCTACTCTGTTCGTCACAGAATGCTGAAGTGTAGCATCGGATAAACACACAAAAACGAAATGTCGCTAGGAATAAAAGGAAAGGCATAAGAATGAGAGAGAAGCGTAGTGCAGAATGCATGGAGACAAGGAGAAGACAGAACCGCTCCTTTGCGATGTGCGCAGAAGAAGCCGCTCGTCCGAGAAAAGCATCCGGCTGAAGTCGCTCTTTCTCGGCAAGCGAGAGAGACGAGACCGCTGCTGAAGGCAGAAAGCGGCATTCGGGGAGAACCGCGATTTCTCGGCCAGCAACTGCAAACTCTCCGAAGCGGTTGACAGAGAGTGCCGTTTTCGACGTGCGTGAGCGAAATAACGGAACTGTGATGCCGAGAACGTGCGAATTCTGCATACTGCATTGCCTGAAAACAGGGTTTTTTTTCTCCGCAGGAAAGAATCCACATCTCTCGACTTTCTGTAACGTCCTCCCTGAAAGCACAACGTGTGTCGCTCCTGGAACTTCTAGCTGCCTTATTAGAGGGGCTTTTCCCTTCTACTCTGTTCGTCACAGAATGCTGAAGTGTAGCATCGGATAAACACACAAAAACGAAATGTCGCTAGGAATAAAAGGAAAGGCATAAGAATGAGAGAGAAGCGTAGTGCAGAATGCATGGAGACAAGGAGATGACAGAACCGCTCCTTTGCGATGTGCGCAGAAGAAGCCGCTCGTCCGAGAAAAGCATCCGCCTGAAGTCGCTCTTTCTCGGCAAGCGAGAGAGACGAGACCGCTGCTGAAGGCAGAAAGCGGCATTCGGGGAGAACCGCGATTTCTCGGCCAGCAACTGCAAACTCTCCGAAGCGGTTAACAGAGAGTGGCGCCGTCCACCCACGAGAGCGAAATAGCGAAATTGCTATGCCGAGAACGTGCGATTTCAGAATACTGCATTTCCTGAAAACAGGGGGTTTTTTCTCCGCAGGAAAGAATCCACATCTCTCGACTTTCTGTAACGTCCTCTCTGAAAGCACAACGTGTGTCGCTCCTGGAACTTCTAGCTGCCTTATTAGAGGGGCTTTTCCCTTCTACTCTGTTCGTCACAGAAAGCTGAAGTGTAGCATCGGATAAACACACAAAAACGAAATGTCGCTAGAAATAAAGAGAAAAACATAAGAATGAGAGAGAAGCGTAATGCAGAATGCATGGACACAAGGAGAAGACAGAACCTCTCCTTTCCGATGTGCGCAGAAGAAGCCGCTCGTCCGAGAAAAGCATCCGCCTGAAGTCGCTCTTTCTCGGCAAGCGAGAGAGACGAGACCGCTGCTGAAGGCAGAAAGCGGCATTCGGGGAGAACCGCGATTTCACGGCCAGCAACTGCAAACTCTCCGAAGCGGTTAACAGAGAGTGCCGCTGTCGACGTGCGTGAGCGAAATAACGGAACTGTGATGCCGAGAACGTGTGAATTCTACATACTGCATTGCCTGAACACAGGGGGTTTTTTCTCCGCAGGAAAGAATCCACATCTCTCGACTTTCTGTAACGTCCTCTCTGAAAGCACAACGTGTGTCGCTCCTGGAACTTCTAGTTGCCTTATTAGAGGGGCTTTTCCCTTCTACTCTGTTCGTCACAGAATGCTGAAGTGTAGCATCGGATAAACACACAAAAAGGAAATGTCGCTAGGAATAAAAGGAAAGGCATAAGAATGAGAGAGAAGCGTAGTGCAGAATGCATGGAGACAAGGAGAAGACAGAACCGCTCCTTTGCGATGTGCGCAGAAGAAGCCGCTCGTCCGAGAAAAGCATCCGCCTGAAGTCGCTCTTTCTCGGCAAGCGAGAGAGACGAGACCGCTGCTGAAGGCAGAAAGCGGCATTCGGGGAGAACCGCGATTTCTCGGCCAGCAACTGCAAACTCTCCGAAGCGGTTAACAGAGAGTGGCGCTGTCCACCCACGAGAGCGAAATAGCGAAATTGCTATGCCGAGAACGTGCGATTTCAGAATACTGCATTGCCTGAACACAGGGGGTTTTTTCTCCGCAGGAAAGAATCCACATCTCTCGACTTTCTGTAACGTCCTCTCTGAAAGCACAACGTGTGTCGCTCCTGGAACTTCTAGTTGCCTTATTAGAGGGGCTTTTCCCTTCTACTCTGTTCGTCACAGAATGCTGAAGTGTAGCATCGGATAAACACACAAAAACGAAATGTCGCTAGGAATAAAAGGAAAGGCATAAGAATGAGAGAGAAGCGTAGTGCAGAATGCATGGAGACAAGGAGAAGACAGAACCGCTCCTTTGCGATGTGCGCAGAAGAAGCCGCTCGTCCGAGAAAAGCATCCGGCTGAAGTCGCTCTTTCTCGGCAAGCGAGAGAGACGAGACCGCTGCTGAAGGCAGAAAGCGGCATTCGGGGAGAACCGCGATTTCTCGGCCAGCAACTGCAAACTCTCCGAAGCGGTTAACAGAGAGTGCCGCTGTCCACCCACGAGAGCGAAATAGCGAAATTGCTATGCCGAGAAGGTGTGATTTCAGAATACTGCATTTCCTGAAAACAGGGGGTTTTTACTCCGCAGGAAAGAATCCACATCTCTCGACTTTCTGTAACGTCCTCTCTGAAAGCACAACGTGTGTCGCTCCTGGAACTTCTAGCTGCCTTATTAGAGGGGCTTTTCCCTTCTACTCTGTTCGTCACAGAATGCTGAAGTGTAGCATCGGATAAACACACAAAAACGAAATGTCGCTAGAAATAAAGAGAAAAACATAAGAATGAGAGAGAAGCGTAATGCAGAATGCATGGACACAAGGAGAAGACAGAACCTCTCCTTTCCGATGTGCGCAGAAGAAGCCGCTCGTCCGAGAAAAGCATCCGCCTGAAGTCGCTCTTTCTCGGCAAGCGAGAGAGACGAGACCGCTGCTGAAGGCAGAAAGCGGCATTCGGGGAGAACCGCGATTTCACGGCCAGCAACTGCAAACTCTCCGAAGCGGTTAACAGAGAGTGCCGCTGTCGACATGCGTGAGCGAAATAACGGAACTGTGATGCCGAGAACGTGTGAATTCTACATACTGCATTGCCTGAACACAGGGGGTTTTTTCTCCGCAGGAAAGAATTCACATCTCTCGACTTTCTGTAACGTCCTCTCTGAAAGCACAACGTGTGTCGCTCATGGAACTTCTAGTTGCCTTATTAGAGGGGCTTTTCCCTTCTACTCTGTTCGTCACAGAATGCTGAAGTGTAGCATCGGATAAACACACAAAAAGGAAATGTCGCTAGGAATAAAAGGAAAGGCATAAGAATGAGAGAGAAGCGTAGTGCAGAATGCATGGAGACAAGGAGAAGACAGAACCGCTCCTTTGCGATGTGCGCAGAAGAAGCCGCTCGTCCGAGAAAAGCATCCGGCTGAAGTCGCTCTTTCTCGGCAAGCGAGAGAGACGAGACCGCTGCTGAAGGCAGAAAGCGGCATTCGGGGAGAACCGCGATTTCTCGGCCAGCAACTGCAAACTCTCCGAAGCGGTTGACAGAGAGTGCCGTTTTCGACGTGCGTGAGCGAAATAACGGAACTGTGATGCCGAGAACGTGCGAATTCTGCATACTGCATTGCCTGAAAACAGGGTTTTTTTTCTCCGCAGGAAAGAATCCACATCTCTCGACTTTCTGTAACGTCCTCCCTGAAAGCACAACGTGTGTCGCTCCTGGAACTTCTAGCTGCCTTATTAGAGGGGCTTTTCCCTTCTACTCTGTTCGTCACAGAATGCTGAAGTGTAGCATCGGATAAACACACAAAAACGAAATGTCGCTAGGAATAAAAGGAAAGGCATAAGAATGAGAGAGAAGCGTAGTGCAGAATGCATGGAGACAAGGAGATGACAGAACCGCTCCTTTGCGATGTGCGCAGAAGAAGCCGCTCGTCCGAGAAAAGCATCCGCCTGAAGTCGCTCTTTCTCGGCAAGCGAGAGAGACGAGACCGCTGCTGAAGGCAGAAAGCGGCATTCGGGGAGAACCGCGATTTCTCGGCCAGCAACTGCAAACTCTCCGAAGCGGTTAACAGAGAGTGGCGCCGTCCACCCACGAGAGCGAAATAGCGAAATTGCTATGCCGAGAACGTGCGATTTCAGAATACTGCATTTCCTGAAAACAGGGGGTTTTTTCTCCGCAGGAAAGAATCCACATCTCTCGACTTTCTGTAACGTCCTCTCTGAAAGCACAACGTGTGTCGCTCCTGGAACTTCTAGCTGCCTTATTAGAGGGGCTTTTCCCTTCTACTCTGTTCGTCACAGAAAGCTGAAGTGTAGCATCGGATAAACACACAAAAACGAAATGTCGCTAGAAATAAAGAGAAAAACATAAGAATGAGAGAGAAGCGTAATGCAGAATGCATGGACACAAGGAGAAGACAGAACCTCTCCTTTCCGATGTGCGCAGAAGAAGCCGCTCGTCCGAGAAAAGCATCCGCCTGAAGTCGCTCTTTCTCGGCAAGCGAGAGAGACGAGACCGCTGCTGAAGGCAGAAAGCGGCATTCGGGGAGAACCGCGATTTCACGGCCAGCAACTGCAAACTCTCCGAAGCGGTTAACAGAGAGTGCCGCTGTCGACGTGCGTGAGCGAAATAACGGAACTGTGATGCCGAGAACGTGTGAATTCTACATACTGCATTGCCTGAACACAGGGGGTTTTTTCTCCGCAGGAAAGAATCCACATCTCTCGACTTTCTGTAACGTCCTCTCTGAAAGCACAACGTGTGTCGCTCCTGGAACTTCTAGTTGCCTTATTAGAGGGGCTTTTCCCTTCTACTCTGTTCGTCACAGAATGCTGAAGTGTAGCATCGGATAAACACACAAAAAGGAAATGTCGCTAGGAATAAAAGGAAAGGCATAAGAATGAGAGAGAAGCGTAGTGCAGAATGCATGGAGACAAGGAGAAGACAGAACCGCTCCTTTGCGATGTGCGCAGAAGAAGCCGCTCGTCCGAGAAAAGCATCCGCCTGAAGTCGCTCTTTCTCGGCAAGCGAGAGAGACGAGACCGCTGCTGAAGGCAGAAAGCGGCATTCGGGGAGAACCGCGATTTCTCGGCCAGCAACTGCAAACTCTCCGAAGCGGTTAACAGAGAGTGGCGCTGTCCACCCACGAGAGCGAAATAGCGAAATTGCTATGCCGAGAACGTGCGATTTCAGAATACTGCATTGCCTGAACACAGGGGGTTTTTTCTCCGCAGGAAAGAATCCACATCTCTCGACTTTCTGTAACGTCCTCTCTGAAAGCACAACGTGTGTCGCTCCTGGAACTTCTAGTTGCCTTATTAGAGGGGCTTTTCCCTTCTACTCTGTTCGTCACAGAATGCTGAAGTGTAGCATCGGATAAACACACAAAAACGAAATGTCGCTAGGAATAAAAGGAAAGGCATAAGAATGAGAGAGAAGCGTAGTGCAGAATGCATGGAGACAAGGAGAAGACAGAACCGCTCCTTTGCGATGTGCGCAGAAGAAGCCGCTCGTCCGAGAAAAGCATCCGGCTGAAGTCGCTCTTTCTCGGCAAGCGAGAGAGACGAGACCGCTGCTGAAGGCAGAAAGCGGCATTCGGGGAGAACCGCGATTTCTCGGCCAGCAACTGCAAACTCTCCGAAGCGGTTGACAGAGAGTGCCGTTTTCGACGTGCGTGAGCGAAATAACGGAACTGTGATGCCGAGAACGTGCGAATTCTGCATACTGCATTGCCTGAAAACAGGGTTTTTTTTCTCCGCAGGAAAGAATCCACATCTCTCGACTTTCTGTAACGTCCTCCCTGAAAGCACAACGTGTGTCGCTCCTGGAACTTCTAGCTGCCTTATTAGAGGGGCTTTTCCCTTCTACTCTGTTCGTCACAGAATGCTGAAGTGTAGCATCGGATAAACAGAGAAAAACGAAATGTCGCTAGGAATAAAAGGAAAGGCATAAGAATGAGAGAGAAGCGTAGTGCAGAATGCATGGAGACAAGGAGAAGACAGAACCGCTCCTTTGCGATGTGCGCAGAAGAAGCCGCTCGTCCGAGAAAAGCATCCGGCTGAAGTCGCTCTTTCTCGGCAAGCGAGAGAGACGAGACCGCTGCTGAAGGCAGAAAGCGGCATTCGGGGAGAACCGCGATTTCTCGGCCAGCAACTGCAAACTCTCCGAAGCGGTTAACAGAGAGTGCCGCTGTCCACCCACGAGAGCGAAATAGCGAAATTGCTATGCCGAGAAGGTGCGATTTCAGAATACTGCATTTCCTGAAAACAGGGGGTTTTTTCTCCGCAGGAAAGAATCCACATCTCTCGACTTTCTGTAACGTCCTCTCTGAAAGCACAACGTGTGTCGCTCCTGGAACTTCTAGCTGCCTTATTAGAGGGGCTTTTCCCTTCTACTCTGTTCGTCACAGAATGCTGAAGTGTAGCATCGGATAAACACACAAAAACGAAATGTCGCTAGAAATAAAGAGAAAAACATAAGAATGAGAGAGAAGCGTAATGCAGAATGCATGGACACAAGGAGAAGACAGAACCTCTCCTTTCCGATGTGCGCAGAAGAAGCCGCTCGTCCGAGAAAAGCATCCGCCTGAAGTCGCTCTTTCTCGGCAAGCGAGAGAGACGAGACCGCTGCTGAAGGCAGAAAGCGGCATTCGGGGAGAACCGCGATTTCACGGCCAGCAACTGCAAACTCTCCGAAGCGGTTAACAGAGAGTGCCGCTGTCGACATGCGTGAGCGAAATAACGGAACTGTGATGCCGAGAACGTGTGAATTCTACATACTGCATTGCCTGAACACAGGGGGTTTTTTCTCCGCAGGAAAGAATTCACATCTCTCGACTTTCTGTAACGTCCTCTCTGAAAGCACAACGTGTGTCGCTCATGGAACTTCTAGTTGCCTTATTAGAGGGGCTTTTCCCTTCTACTCTGTTCGTCACAGAATGCTGAAGTGTAGCATCGGATAAACACACAAAAAGGAAATGTCGCTAGGAATAAAAGGAAAGGCATAAGAATGAGAGAGAAGCGTAGTGCAGAATGCATGGAGACAAGGAGAAGACAGAACCGCTCCTTTGCGATGTGCGCAGAAGAAGCCGCTCGTCCGAGAAAAGCATCCGCCTGAAGTCGCTCTTTCTCGGCAAGCGAGAGAGACGAGACCGCTGCTGAAGGCAGAAAGCGGCATTCGGGGAGAACCGCGATTTCTCGGCCAGCAACTGCAAACTCTCCGAAGCGGTTGACAGAGAGTGCCGTTTTCGACGTGCGTGAGCGAAATAACGGAACTGTGATGCCGAGAACTTGCGAATTCTGCATACTGCATTGCCTGAAAACAGGGTTTTTTTTCTCCGCAGGAAAGAATCCACATCTCTCGACTTTCTGTAACGTCCTCCCTGAAAGCACAACGTGTGTCGCTCCTGGAACTTCTAGCTGCCTTATTAGAGGGGCTTTTCCCTTCTACTCTGTTCGTCACAGAATGCTGAAGTGTAGCATCGGATAAACACACAAAAACGAAATGTCGCTAGGAATAAAAGGAAAGGCATAAGAATGAGAGAGAAGCGTAGTGCAGAATGCATGGAGACAAGGAGATGACAGAACCGCTCCTTTGCGATGTGCGCAGAAGAAGCCGCTCGTCCGAGAAAAGCATCCGCCTGAAGTCGCTCTTTCTCGGCAAGCGAGAGAGACGAGACCGCTGCTGAAGGCAGAAAGCGGCATTCGGGGAGAACCGCGATTTCTCGGCCAGCAACTGCAAACTCTCCGAAGCGGTTAACAGAGAGTGGCGCCGTCCACCCACGAGAGCGAAATAGCGAAATTGCTATGCCGAGAACGTGCGATTTCAGAATACTGCATTTCCTGAAAACAGGGGGTTTTTTCTCCGCAGGAAAGAATCCACATCTCTCGACTTTCTGTAACGTCCTCTCTGAAAGCACAACGTGTGTCGCTCCTGGAACTTCTAGCTGCCTTATTAGAGGGGCTTTTCCCTTCTACTCTGTTCGTCACAGAAAGCTGAAGTGTAGCATCGGATAAACACACAAAAACGAAATGTCGCTAGAAATAAAGAGAAAAACATAAGAATGAGAGAGAAGCGTAATGCAGAATGCATGGACACAAGGAGAAGACAGAACCTCTCCTTTGCGATGTGCGCAGAAGAAGCCGCTCGTCCGAGAAAAGCATCCGGCTGAAGTCGCTCTTTCTCGGCAAGCGAGAGAGACGAGACCGCTGCTGAAGGCAGAAAGCGGCATTCGGGGAGAACCGCGATTTCACGGCCAGCAACTGCAAACTCTCCGAAGCGGTTAACAGAGAGTGCCGCTGTCGACGTGCGTGAGCGAAATAACGGAACTGTGATGCCGAGAACGTGTGAATTCTACATACTGCATTGCCTGAACACAGGGGGTTTTTTCTCCGCAGGAAAGAATCCACATCTCTCGACTTTCTGTAACGTCCTCTCTGAAAGCACAACGTGTGTCGCTCCTGGAACTTCTAGTTGCCTTATTAGAGGGGCTTTTCCCTTCTACTCTGTTCGTCACAGAATGCTGAAGTGTAGCATCGGATAAACACACAAAAAGGAAATGTCGCTAGGAATAAAAGGAAAGGCATAAGAATGAGAGAGAAGCGTAGTGCAGAATGCATGGAGACAAGGAGAAGACAGAACCGCTCCTTTGCGATGTGCGCAGAAGAAGCCGCTCGTCCGAGAAAAGCATCCGCCTGAAGTCGCTCTTTCTCGGCAAGCGAGAGAGACGAGACCGCTGCTGAAGGCAGAAAGCGGCATTCGGGGAGAACCGCGATTTCTCGGCCAGCAACTGCAAACTCTCCGAAGCGGTTAACAGAGAGTGGCGCTGTCCACCCACGAGAGCGAAATAGCGAAATTGCTATGCCGAGAACGTGCGATTTCAGAATACTGCATTGCCTGAACACAGGGGGTTTTTTCTCCGCAGGAAAGAATCCACATCTCTCGACTTTCTGTAACGTCCTCTCTGAAAGCACAACGTGTGTCGCTCCTGGAACTTCTAGTTGCCTTATTAGAGGGGCTTTTCCCTTCTACTCTGTTCGTCACAGAATGCTGAAGTGTAGCATCGGATAAACACACAAAAACGAAATGTCGCTAGGAATAAAAGGAAAGGCATAAGAATGAGAGAGAAGCGTAGTGCAGAATGCATGGAGACAAGGAGAAGACAGAACCGCTCCTTTGCGATGTGCGCAGAAGAAGCCGCTCGTCCGAGAAAAGCATCCGCCTGAAGTCGCTCTTTCTCGGCAAGCGAGAGAGACGAGACCGCTGCTGAAGGCAGAAAGCGGCATTCGGGGAGAACCGCGATTTCTCGGCCAGCAACTGCAAACTCTCCGAAGCGGTTGACAGAGAGTGCCGTTTTCGACGTGCGTGAGCGAAATAACGGAACTGTGATGCCGAGAACGTGCGAATTCTGCATACTGCATTGCCTGAAAACAGGGTTTTTTTTCTCCGCAGGAAAGAATCCACATCTCTCGACTTTCTGTAACGTCCTCCCTGAAAGCACAACGTGTGTCGCTCCTGGAACTTCTAGCTGCCTTATTAGAGGGGCTTTTCCCTTCTACTCTGTTCGTCACAGAATGCTGAAGTGTAGCATCGGATAAACACACAAAAACGAAATGTCGCTAGGAATAAAAGGAAAGGCATAAGAATGAGAGAGAAGCGTAGTGCAGAATGCATGGAGACAAGGAGAAGACAGAACCGCTCCTTTGCGATGTGCGCAGAAGAAGCCGCTCGTCCGAGAAAAGCATCCGGCTGAAGTCGCTCTTTCTCGGCAAGCGAGAGAGACGAGACCGCTGCTGAAGGCAGAAAGCGGCATTCGGGGAGAACCGCGATTTCTCGGCCAGCAACTGCAAACTCTCCGAAGCGGTTAACAGAGAGTGCCGCTGTCCACCCACGAGAGCGAAATAGCGAAATTGCTATGCCGAGAACGTGCGATTTCAGAATACTGCATTTCCTGAAAACAGGGGGTTTTTTCTCCGCAGGAAAGAATCCACATCTCTCGACTTTCTGTAACGTCCTCTCTGAAAGCACAACGTGTGTCGCTCCTGGAACTTCTAGCTGCCTTATTAGAGGGGCTTTTCCCTTCTACTCTGTTCGTCACAGAATGCTGAAGTGTAGCATCGGATAAACACACAAAAACGAAATGTCGCTAGAAATAAAGAGAAAAACATAAGAATGAGAGAGAAGCGTAATGCAGAATGCATGGACACAAGGAGAAGACAGAACCTCTCCTTTCCGATGTGCGCAGAAGAAGCCGCTCGTCCGAGAAAAGCATCCGCCTGAAGTCGCTCTTTCTCGGCAAGCGAGAGAGACGAGACCGCTGCTGAAGGCAGAAAGCGGCATTCGGGGAGAACCGCGATTTCACGGCCAGCAACTGCAAACTCTCCGAAGCGGTTAACAGAGAGTGCCGCTGTCGACATGCGTGAGCGAAATAACGGAACTGTGATGCCGAGAACGTGTGAATTCTACATACTGCATTGCCTGAACACAGGGGGTTTTTTCTCCGCAGGAAAGAATTCACATCTCTCGACTTTCTGTAACGTCCTCTCTGAAAGCACAACGTGTGTCGCTCCTGGAACTTCTAGTTGCCTTATTAGAGGGGCTTTTCCCTTCTACTCTGTTCGTCACAGAATGCTGAAGTGTAGCATCGGATAAACACACAAAAAGGAAATGTCGCTAGGAATAAAAGGAAAGGCATAAGAATGAGAGAGAAGCGTAGTGCAGAATGCATGGAGACAAGGAGAAGACAGAACCGCTCCTTTGCGATGTGCGCAGAAGAAGCCGCTCGTCCGAGAAAAGCATCCGCCTGAAGTCGCTCTTTCTCGGCAAGCGAGAGAGACGAGACCGCTGCTGAAGGCAGAAAGCGGCATTCGGGGAGAACCGCGATTTCTCGGCCAGCAACTGCAAACTCTCCGAAGCGGTTAACAGAGAGTGGCGCTGTCCACCCACGAGAGCGAAATAGCGAAATTGCTATGCCGAGAACGTGCGATTTCAGAATACTGCATTGCCTGAAAACAGGGGGTTTTTTCTCCGCAGGAAAGAATCCACATCTCTCGACTTTCTGTAACGTCCTCTCTGAAAGCACAACGTGTGTCGCTCCTGGAACTTCTAGTTGCCTTATTAGAGGGGCTTTTCCCTTCTACTCTGTTCGTCACAGAATGCTGAAGTGTAGCATCGGATAAACACACAAAAAGGAAATGTCGCTAGGAATAAAAGGAAAGGCATAAGAATGAGAGAGAAGCGTAGTGCAGAATGCATGGAGACAAGGAGAAGACAGAACCGCTCCTTTGCGATGTGCGCAGAAGAAGCCGCTCGTCCGAGAAAAGCATCCGCCTGAAGTCGCTCTTTCTCGGCAAGCGAGAGAGACGAGACCGCTGCTGAAGGCAGAAAGCGGCATTCGGGGAGAACCGCGATTTCTCGGCCAGCAACTGCAAACTCTCCGAAGCGGTTGACAGAGAGTGGCGCTGTCCTCCCACGAGAGCGAAATAGCGAAATTGCTATGCCGAGAACGTGCGATTTCAGAATACTGCATTGCCTGAACACAGGGGGTTTTTTCTCCGCAGGAAAGAATCCACATCTCTCGACTTTCTGTAACATCCTCTCTGAAAGCACAACGTGTGTCGCTCCTGGAACTTCTAGCTGCCTTATTAGAGGGGCTTTTCCCTTCTACTCTGTTCGTCACAGAATGCTGAAGTGTAGCATCGGATAAACAGAGAAAAACGAAATGTCGCTAGGAATAAAAGGAAAGGCATAAGAATGAGAGAGAAGCGTAGTGCAGAATGCATGGACACAAGGAGAAGACAGAACCGCTCCTTTGCGATGTGCGCAGAAGAAGCCGCTCGTCCGAGAAAAGCATCCGCCTGAAGTCGCTCTTTCTCGGCAAGCGAGAGAGACGAGACCGCTGCTGAAGGCAGAAAGCGGCATTCGGGGAGAACCGCGATTTCTCGGCCAGCAACTGCAAACTCTCCGAAGCGGTTGACAGAGAGTGCCGTTTTCGACGTGCGTGAGCGAAATAACGGAACTGTGATGCCGAGAACGTGCGAATTCTGCATACTGCATTGCCTGAAAACAGGGGTTTTTTTCTCCGCAGGAAAGAATCCACATCTCTCGACTTTCTGTAACGTCCTCCCTGAAAGCACAACGTGTGTCGTTCCTGGAACATCTAGCTGCCTTATTAGAGGGGCTTTTCCCTTCTACTCTGTTCGTCACAGAATGCTGAAGTGTAGCATCGGATAAACAGAGAAAAACGAAATGTCGCTAGGAATAAAAGGAAAGGCATAAGAATGAGAGAGAAGAGTAGAGCAGAATGCATGGAGACAAGGAGAAGACAGAACCGCTCCTTTCCGATGTGCGCAGAAGAAGCCGCTCGTCCGAGAAAAGCATCCGGCTGAAGTCGCTCTTTCTCGGCATGCGAGAGAGACGAGACCGCTGCTGAAGGCAGAAAGCGGCATTCGGGGAGAACCGCGATTTCTCGGCCAGCAACTGCAAACTCTCCGAAGCGGTTAACAGAGAGTGCCGCTGTCGACGTGCGTGAGCGAAATAACGGAACTGTGATGCCGAGAACGTGTGAATTCTACATACTGCATTGCCTGAACACAGGGGGTTTTTTCTCCGCAGGAAAGAATCCACATCTCTCGACTTTCTGTAACGTCCTCTCTGAAAGCACGACGTGTGTCGCTCCTGGAACTTCTAGCTGCCTTATTAGAGGGGCTTTTCCCTTCTACTCTGTTCGTCACAGAATGCTGAAGTGTAGCATCGGATAAACAGAGAAAAACGAAATGTCGCTAGGAATAAAAGGAAAGGCATAAGAATGAGAGAGAAGCGTAGTGCAGAATGCATGGAGACAAGGAGAAGACAGAACCGCTCCTTTGCGATGTGCGCAGAAGAAGCCGCTCGTCCGAGAAAAGCATCCGCCTGAAGTCGCTCTTTCTCGGCAAGCGAGAGAGACGAGACCGCTGCTGAAGGCAGAAAGCGGCATTCGGGGAGAACCGCGATTTCTCGGCCAGCAACTGCAAACTCTCCGAAGCGGTTGACAGAGAGTGGCGCTGTCCTCCCACGAGAGCGAAATAGCGAAATTGCTATGCCGAGAACGTGCGATTTCAGAATACTGCATTGCCTGAACACAGGGGGTTTTTTCTCCGCAGGAAAGAATCCACATCTCTCGACTTTCTGTAACATCCTCTCTGAAAGCACAACGTGTGTCGCTCCTGGAACTTCTAGCTGCCTTATTAGAGGGGCTTTTCCCTTCTACTCTGTTCGTCACAGAATGCTGAAGTGTAGCATCGGATAAACAGAGAAAAACGAAATGTCGCTAGGAATAAAAGGAAAGGCATAAGAATGAGAGAGAAGCGTAGTGCAGAATGCATGGACACAAGGAGAAGACAGAACCGCTCCTTTGCGATGTGCGCAGAAGAAGCCGCTCGTCCGAGAAAAGCATCCGCCTGAAGTCGCTCTTTCTCGGCAAGCGAGAGAGACGAGACCGCTGCTGAAGGCAGAAAGTGGCATTCGGGGAGAACCGCGATTTCTCGGCCAGCAACTGCAAACTCTCCGAAGCGGTTGACAGAGAGTGCCGTTTTCGACGTGCGTGAGCGAAATAACGGAACTGTGATGCCGAGAACGTGCGAATTCTGCATACTGCATTGCCTGAAAACAGGGTTTTTTTTCTCCGCAGGAAAGAATCCACATCTCTCGACTTTCTGTAACGTCCTCCCTGAAAGCACAACGTGTGTCGCTCCTGGAACTTCTAGCTGCCTTATTAGAGGGGCTTTTCCCTTCTACTCTGTTCGTCACAGAATGCTGAAGTGTAGCATCGGATAAACAGAGAAAAACGAAATGTCGCTAGGAATAAAAGGAAAGGCATAAGAATGAGAGAGAAGCGTAGTGCAGAATGCATGGAGACAATGAGAAGACAGAACCGCTCCTTTGCGATTTGCGCAGAAGAAGCCGCTCGTCCGAGAAAAGCATCCGCCTGAAGTCGCTCTTTCTCGGCAAGCGAGAGAGACGAGACCGCTGCTGAAGGCAGAAAGCGGCATTCGGGGAGAACCGCGATTTCTCGGCCAGCAACTGCAAACTCTCCGAAGCGGTTAACAGAGAGAGCCGCTGTCCACCCACGAGAGCGAAATAGCGAAATTGCTATGCCGAGAACGTGCAATTTCAGAATACTGCATTTCCTGAAAACAGGGGGTTTTTTCTCCGCAGGAAAGAATCCACATCTCTCGACTTTCTGTAACGTCCTCTCTGAAAGCACAACGTGTGTCGCTCCTGGAACTTCTAGCTGCCTTATTAGAGGGGCTTTTCCCTTCTACTCTGTTCGTCACCGAATGCTGAAGTGTAGCATCGGATAAACACACAAAAACGAAATGTCGCTAGAAATAAAGAGAAAAACATAAGAATGAGAGAGAAGCGTAATGCAGAATGCATGGAGACAAGGAGAAGACAGAACCGCTCCTTTGCGATGTGCGCAGAAGAAGCCGCTCGTCCGAGAAAAGCATCCGCCTGAAGTCGCTCTTTCTCGGCAAGCGAGAGAGACGAGACCGCTGCTGAAGGCAGAAAGCGGCATTCGGGGAGAACCGCGATTTCTCGGCCAGCAACTGCAAACTCTCCGAAGCGGTTAACAGAGAGTGGCGCTGTCCACCCACGAGAGCGAAATAGCGAAATTGCTATGCCGAGAACGTGCGATTTCAGAATACTGCATTGCCTGAACACAGGGGGTTTTTTCTCCGCAGGAAAGAATCCACATCTCTCGACTTTCTGTAACGTCCTCTCTGAAAGCACAACGTGTGTCGCTCCTGGAACTTCTAGTTGCCTTATTAGAGGGGCTTTTCCCTTCTACTCTGTTCGTCACAGAATGCTGAAGTGTAGCATCGGATAAACACACAAAAAGGAAATGTCGCTAGGAATAAAAGGAAAGGCATAAGAATGAGAGAGAAGCGTAGTGCAGAATGCATGGAGACAAGGAGAAGACAGAACCGCTCCTTTGCGATGTGCGCAGAAGAAGCCGCTCGTCCGAGAAAAGCATCCGCCTGAAGTCGCTCTTTCTCGGCAAGCGAGAGAGACGAGACCGCTGCTGAAGGCAGAAAGCGGCATTCGGGGAGAACCGCGATTTCTCGGCCAGCAACTGCAAACTCTCCGAAGCGGTTGACAGAGAGTGCCGTTTTCGACGTGCGTGAGCGAAATAACGGAACTGTGATGCCGAGAACGTGCGAATTCTGCATACTGCATTGCCTGAAAACAGGGTTTTTTTTCTCCGCAGGAAAGAATCCACATCTCTCGACTTTCTGTAACGTCCTCTCTGAAAGCACAACGTGTGTCGCTCCTGGAACTTCTAGCTGCCTTATTAGAGGGGCTTTTCCCTTCTACTCTGTTCGTCACAGAATGCTGAAGTGTAGCATCGGATAAACACACAAAAACGAAATGTCGCTAGGAATAAAAGGAAAGGCATAAGAATGAGAGAGAAGCGTAGTGCAGAATGCATGGAGACAAGGAGAAGACAGAACCGCTCCTTTGCGATGTGCGCAGAAGAAGCCGCTCGTCCGAGAAAAGCATCCGCCTGAAGTCGCTCTTTCTCGGCAAGCGAGAGAGACGAGACCGCTGCTGAAGGCAGAAAGCGGCATTCGGGGAGAACCGCGATTTCTCGGCCAGCAACTGCAAACTCTCCGAAGCGGTTAACAGAGAGTGCCGCTGTCCACCCACGAGAGCGAAATAGCGAAATTGCTATGCCGAGAACGTGCGATTTCAGAATACTGCATTGCCTGAACACAGGGGGTTTTTTCTCCGCAGGAAAGAATCCACATCTCTCGACTTTCTGTAACATCCTCTCTGAAAGCACAACGTGTGTCGCTCCTGGAACTTCTAGCTGCCTTATTAGAGGGGCTTTTCCCTTCTACTCTGTTCGTCACAGAATGCTGAAGTGTAGCATCGGATAAACAGAGAAAAACGAAATGTCGCTAGGAATAAAAGGAAAGGCATAAGAATGAGAGAGAAGCGTAGTGCAGAATGCATGGACACAAGGAGAAGACAGAACCGCTCCTTTGCGATGTGCGCAGAAGAAGCCGCTCGTCCGAGAAAAGCATCCGCCTGAAGTCGCTCTTTCTCGGCAAGCGAGAGAGACGAGACCGCTGCTGAAGGCAGAAAGTGGCATTCGGGGAGAACCGCGATTTCTCGGCCAGCAACTGCAAACTCTCCGAAGCGGTTGACAGAGAGTGCCGTTTTCGACGTGCGTGAGCGAAATAACGGAACTGTGATGCCGAGAACGTGCGAATTCTGCATACTGCATTGCCTGAAAACAGGGTTTTTTTTCTCCGCAGGAAAGAATCCACATCTCTCGACTTTCTGTAACGTCCTCCCTGAAAGCACAACGTGTGTCGCTCCTGGAACTTCTAGCTGCCTTATTAGAGGGGCTTTTCCCTTCTACTCTGTTCGTCACAGAATGCTGAAGTGTAGCATCGGATAAACAGAGAAAAACGAAATGTCGCTAGGAATAAAAGGAAAGGCATAAGAATGAGAGAGAAGCGTAGTGCAGAATGCATGGAGACAATGAGAAGACAGAACCGCTCCTTTGCGATTTGCGCAGAAGAAGCCGCTCGTCCGAGAAAAGCATCCGCCTGAAGTCGCTCTTTCTCGGCAAGCGAGAGAGACGAGACCGCTGCTGAAGGCAGAAAGCGGCATTCGGGGAGAACCGCGATTTCTCGGCCAGCAACTGCAAACTCTCCGAAGCGGTTAACAGAGAGAGCCGCTGTCCACCCACGAGAGCGAAATAGCGAAATTGCTATGCCGAGAACGTGCAATTTCAGAATACTGCATTTCCTGAAAACAGGGGGTTTTTTCTCCGCAGGAAAGAATCCACATCTCTCGACTTTCTGTAACGTCCTCTCTGAAAGCACAACGTGTGTCGCTCCTGGAACTTCTAGCTGCCTTATTAGAGGGGCTTTTCCCTTCTACTCTGTTCGTCACCGAATGCTGAAGTGTAGCATCGGATAAACACACAAAAACGAAATGTCGCTAGAAATAAAGAGAAAAACATAAGAATGAGAGAGAAGCGTAATGCAGAATGCATGGAGACAAGGAGAAGACAGAACCGCTCCTTTGCGATGTGCGCAGAAGAAGCCGCTCGTCCGAGAAAAGCATCCGCCTGAAGTCGCTCTTTCTCGGCAAGCGAGAGAGACGAGACTGCTGCTGAAGGCAGAAAGCGGCATTCGGGGAGAACCGCGATTTCTCGGCCAGCAACTGCAAACTCTCCGAAGCGGTTAACAGAGAGTGGCGCTGTCCACCCACGAGAGCGAAATAGCGAAATTGCTATGCCGAGAACGTGCGATTTCAGAATACTGCATTGCCTGAACACAGGGGGTTTTTTCTCCGCAGGAAAGAATCCACATCTCTCGACTTTCTGTAACGTCCTCTCTGAAAGCACAACGTGTGTCGCTCCTGGAACTTCTAGTTGCCTTATTAGAGGGGCTTTTCCCTTCTACTCTGTTCGTCACAGAATGCTGAAGTGTAGCATCGGATAAACACACAAAAAGGAAATGTCGCTAGGAATAAAAGGAAAGGCATAAGAATGAGAGAGAAGCGTAGTGCAGAATGCATGGAGACAAGGAGAAGACAGAACCGCTCCTTTGCGATGTGCGCAGAAGAAGCCGCTCGTCCGAGAAAAGCATCCGCCTGAAGTCGCTCTTTCTCGGCAAGCGAGAGAGACGAGACCGCTGCTGAAGGCAGAAAGCGGCATTCGGGGAGAACCGCGATTTCTCGGCCAGCAACTGCAAACTCTCCGAAGCGGTTGACAGAGAGTGCCGTTTTCGACGTGCGTGAGCGAAATAACGGAACTGTGATGCCGAGAACGTGCGAATTCTGCATACTGCATTGCCTGAAAACAGGGTTTTTTTTCTCCGCAGGAAAGAATCCACATCTCTCGACTTTCTGTAACGTCCTCTCTGAAAGCACAACGTGTGTCGCTCCTGGAACTTCTAGCTGCCTTATTAGAGGGGCTTTTCCCTTCTACTCTGTTCGTCACAGAATGCTGAAGTGTAGCATCGGATAAACACACAAAAACGAAATGTCGCTAGGAATAAAAGGAAAGGCATAAGAATGAGAGAGAAGCGTAGTGCAGAATGCATGGAGACAAGGAGAAGACAGAACCGCTCCTTTGCGATGTGCGCAGAAGAAGCCGCTCGTCCGAGAAAAGCATCCGCCTGAAGTCGCTCTTTCTCGGCAAGCGAGAGAGACGAGACCGCTGCTGAAGGCAGAAAGCGGCATTCGGGGAGAACCGCGATTTCTCGGCCAGCAACTGCAAACTCTCCGAAGCGGTTAACAGAGAGTGCCGCTGTCCACCCACGAGAGCGAAATAGCGAAATTGCTATGCCGAGAACGTGCGATTTCAGAATACTGCATTTCCTGAAAACAGGGGGTTTTTTCTCCGCAGGAAAGAATCCACATCTCTCGACTTTCTGTAACGTCCTCTCTGAAAGCACAACGTGTGTCGCTCCTGGAACTTCTAGCTGCCTTATTAGAGGGGCTTTTCCCTTCTACTCTGTTCGTCACAGAATGCTGAAGTGTAGCATCGGATAAACAGAGAAAAACGAAATGTCGCTAGGAATAAAAGGAAAGGCATAAGAATGAGAGAGAAGCGTAGTGCAGAATGCATGGACACAAGGAGAAGACAGAACCGCTCCTTTGCGATGTGCGCAGAAGAAGCCGCTCGTCCGAGAAAAGCATCCGCCTGAAGTCGCTCTTTCTCGGCAAGCGAGAGAGACGAGACCGCTGCTGAAGGCAGAAAGTGGCATTCGGGGAGAACCGCGATTTCTCGGCCAGCAACTGCAAACTCTCCGAAGCGGTTGACAGAGAGTGCCGTTTTCGACGTGCGTGAGCGAAATAACGGAACTGTGATGCCGAGAACGTGCGAATTCTGCATACTGCATTGCCTGAAAACAGGGTTTTTTTTCTCCGCAGGAAAGAATCCACATCTCTCGACTTTCTGTAACGTCCTCCCTGAAAGCACAACGTGTGTCGCTCCTGGAACTTCTAGCTGCCTTATTAGAGGGGCTTTTCCCTTCTACTCTGTTCGTCACAGAATGCTGAAGTGTAGCATCGGATAAACAGAGAAAAACGAAATGTCGCTAGGAATAAAAGGAAAGGCATAAGAATGAGAGAGAAGCGTAGTGCAGAATGCATGGAGACAATGAGAAGACAGAACCGCTCCTTTGCGATTTGCGCAGAAGAAGCCGCTCGTCCGAGAAAAGCATCCGCCTGAAGTCGCTCTTTCTCGGCAAGCGAGAGAGACGAGACCGCTGCTGAAGGCAGAAAGCGGCATTCGGGGAGAACCGCGATTTCTCGGCCAGCAACTGCAAACTCTCCGAAGCGGTTAACAGAGAGTGCCGCTGTCCACCCACGAGAGCGAAATAGCGAAATTGCTATGCCGAGAACGTGCGATTTCAGAATACTGCATTTCCTGAAAACAGGGGGTTTTTTCTCCGCAGGAAAGAATCCACATCTCTCGACTTTCTGTAACGTCCTCTCTGAAAGCACAACGTGTGTCGCTCCTGGAACTTCTAGCTGCCTTATTAGAGGGGCTTTTCCCTTCTACTCTGTTCGTCACAGAATGCTGAAGTGTAGCATCGGATAAACACACAAAAACGAAATGTCGCTAGAAATAAAGAGAAAAACATAAGAATGAGAGAGAAGCGTAATGCAGAATGCATGGAGACAAGGAGAAGACAGAACCGCTCCTTTGCGATGTGCGCAGAAGAAGCCGCTCGTCCGAGAAAAGCATCCGCCTGAAGTCGCTCTTTCTCGGCAAGCGAGAGAGACGAGACCGCTGCTGAAGGCAGAAAGCGGCATTCGGGGAGAACCGCGATTTCTCGGCCAGCAACTGCAAACTCTCCGAAGCGGTTAACAGAGAGTGGCGCTGTCCACCCACGAGAGCGAAATAGCGAAATTGCTATGCCGAGAACGTGCGATTTCAGAATACTGCATTGCCTGAACACAGGGGGTTTTTTCTCCGCAGGAAAGAATCCACATCTCTCGACTTTCTGTAACGTCCTCTCTGAAAGCACAACGTGTGTCGCTCCTGGAACTTCTAGTTGCCTTATTAGAGGGGCTTTTCCCTTCTACTCTGTTCGTCACAGAATGCTGAAGTGTAGCATCGGATAAACACACAAAAAGGAAATGTCGCTAGGAATAAAAGGAAAGGCATAAGAATGAGAGAGAAGCGTAGTGCAGAATGCATGGAGACAAGGAGAAGACAGAACCGCTCCTTTGCGATGTGCGCAGAAGAAGCCGCTCGTCCGAGAAAAGCATCCGCCTGAAGTCGCTCTTTCTCGGCAAGCGAGAGAGACGAGACCGCTGCTGAAGGCAGAAAGCGGCATTCGGGGAGAACCGCGATTTCTCGGCCAGCAACTGCAAACTCTCCGAAGCGGTTGACAGAGAGTGCCGTTTTCGACGTGCGTGAGCGAAATAACGGAACTGTGATGCCGAGAACGTGCGAATTCTGCATACTGCATTGCCTGAAAACAGGGTTTTTTTTCTCCGCAGGAAAGAATCCACATCTCTCGACTTTCTGTAACGTCCTCCCTGAAAGCACAACGTGTGTCGCTCCTGGAACTTCTAGCTGCCTTATTAGAGGGGCTTTTCCCTTCTACTCTGTTCGTCACAGAATGCTGAAGTGTAGCATCGGATAAACACACAAAAAGGAAATGTCGCTAGGAATAAAAGGAAAGGCATAAGAATGAGAGAGAAGCGTAGTGCAGAATGCATGGAGACAAGGAGAAGACAGAACCGCTCCTTTGCGATGTGCGCAGAAGAAGCCGCTCGTCCGAGAAAAGCATCCGCCTGAAGTCGCTCTTTCTCGGCAAGCGAGAGAGACGAGACCGCTGCTGAAGGCAGAAAGCGGCATTCGGGGAGAACCGCGATTTCTCGGCCAGCAACTGCAAACTCTCCGAAGCGGTTAACAGAGAGTGCCGCTGTCCACCCACGAGAGCGAAATAGCGAAATTGCTATGCCGAGAACGTGCGATTTCAGAATACTGCATTTCCTGAAAACAGGGGGTTTTTTCTCCGCAGGAAAGAATCCACATCTCTCGACTTTCTGTAACGTCCTCTCTGAAAGCACAACGTGTGTCGCTCCTGGAACTTCTAGCTGCCTTATTAGAGGGGCTTTTCCCTTCTACTCTGTTCGTCACAGAATGCTGAAGTGTAGCATCGGATAAACACACAAAAACGAAATGTCGCTAGAAATAAAGAGAAAAACATAAGAATGAGAGAGAAGCGTAATGCAGAATGCATGGACACAAGGAGAAGACAGAACCTCTCCTTTCCGATGTGCGCAGAAGAAGCCGCTCGTCCGAGAAAAGCATCCGCCTGAAGTCGCTCTTTCTCGGCAAGCGAGAGAGACGAGACCGCTGCTGAAGGCAGAAAGCGGCATTCGGGGAGAACCGCGATTTCACGGCCAGCAACTGCAAACTCTCCGAAGCGGTTAACAGAGAGTGCCGCTGTCGACATGCGTGAGCGAAATAACGGAACTGTGATGCCGAGAACGTGTGAATTCTACATACTGCATTGCCTGAACACAGGGGGTTTTTTCTCCGCAGGAAAGAATTCACATCTCTCGACTTTCTGTAACGTCCTCTCTGAAAGCACAACGTGTGTCGCTCCTGGAACTTCTAGTTGCCTTATTAGAGGGGCTTTTCCCTTCTACTCTGTTCGTCACAGAATGCTGAAGTGTAGCATCGGATAAACACACAAAAAGTAAATGTCGCTAGGAATAAAAGGAAAGGCATAAGAATGAGAGAGAAGCGTAGTGCAGAATGCATGGAGACAAGGAGAGACAGAACCGCTCCTTTGCGATGTGCGCAGAAGAAGCCGCTCGTCCGAGAAAAGCATCCGCCTGAAGTCGCTCTTTCTCGGCAAGCGAGAGAGACGAGACCGCTGCTGAAGGCAGAAAGCGGCATTCGGGGAGAACCGCGATTTCTCGGCCAGCAACTGCAAACTCTCCGAAGCGGTTGACAGAGAGTGGCGCTGTCCACCCACGAGAGCGAAATAGCGAAATTGCTATGCCGAGAACGTGCGATTTCAGAATACTGCATTGCCTGAACACAGGGGGTTTTTTCTCCGCAGGAAAGAATCCACATCTCTCGACTTTCTGTAACATCCTCTCTGAAAGCACAACGTGTGTCGCTCCTGGAACTTCTAGCTGCCTTATTAGAGGGGCTTTTCCCTTCTACTCTGTTCGTCACAGAATGCTGAAGTGTAGCATCGGATAAACAGAGAAAAACGAAATGTCGCTAGGAATAAAAGGAAAGGCATAAGAATGAGAGAGAAGCGTAGTGCAGAATGCATGGAGACAAGGAGAAGACAGAACCGCTCCTTTGCGATGTGCGCAGAAGAAGCCGCTCGTCCGAGAAAAGCATCCGCCTGAAGTCGCTCTTTCTCGGCAAGCGAGAGAGACGAGACCGCTGCTGAAGGCAGAAAGCGGCATTCGGGGAGAACCGCGATTTCTCGGCCAGCAACTGCAAACTCTCCGAAGCGGTTGACAGAGAGTGCCGTTTTCGACGTGCGTGAGCGAAATAACGGAACTGTGATGCCGAGAACGTGCGAATTCTGCATACTGCATTGCCTGAAAACAGGGGTTTTTTTCTCCGCAGGAAAGAATCCACATCTCTCGACTTTCTGTAACGTCCTCCCTGAAAGCACAACGTGTGTCGCTCCTGGAACTTCTAGCTGCCTTATTAGAGGGGCTTTTCCCTTCTACTCTGTTCGTCACAGAATGCTGAAGTGTAGCATCGGATAAACAGAGAAAAACGAAATGTCGCTAGGAATAAAAGGAAAGGCATAAGAATGAGAGAGAAGAGTAGAGCAGAATGCATGGAGACAAGGAGAAGACAGAACCGCTCCTTTGCGATGTGCGCAGAAGAAGCCGCTCGTCCGAGAAAAGCATCCGCCTGAAGTCGCTCTTTCTCGGCATGCGAGAGAGACGAGACCGCTGCTGAAGGCAGAAAGCGGCATTCGGGGAGAACCGCGATTTCTCGGCCAGCAACTGCAAACTCTCCGAAGCGGTTAACAGAGAGTGGCGCTGTCGACGTGCGTGAGCGAAATAACGGAACTGTGATGCCGAGAACGTGTGAATTCTACATACTGCATTGCCTGAACACAGGGGGTTTTTTCTCCGCAGGAAAGAATCCACATCTCTCGACTTTCTGTAACGTCCTCTCTGAAAGCACAACGTGTGTCGCTCCTGGAACTTCTAGCTGCCTTATTAGAGGGGCTTTTCCCTTCTACTCTGTTCGTCACAGAATGCTGAAGTGTAGCATCGGATAAACACACAAAAACGAAATGTCGCTAGAAATAAAGAGAAAAACATAAGAATGAGAGAGAAGCGTAATGCAGAATGCATGGACACAAGGAGAAGACAGAACCTCTCCTTTGCGATGTGCGCAGAAGAAGCCGCTCGTCCGAGAAAAGCATCCGCCTGAAGTCGCTCTTTCTCGGCAAGCGAGAGAGACGAGACCGCTGCTGAAGGCAGAAAGCGGCATTCGGGGAGAACCGCGATTTCTCGGCCAGCAACTGCAAACTCTCCGAAGCGGTTAACAGAGAGTGCCGCTGTCCACCCACGAGAGCGAAATAGCGAAATTGCTATGCCGAGAACGTGCGATTTCAGAATACTGCATTTCCTGAAAACAGGGGGTTTTTTCTCCGCAGGAAAGAATCCACATCTCTCGACTTTCTGTAACGTCCTCTCTGAAAGCACAACGTGTGTCGCTCCTGGAACTTCTAGCTGCCTTATTAGAGGGGCTTTTCCCTTCTACTCTGTTCGTCACAGAATGCTGAAGTGTAGCATCGGATAAACACACAAAAACGAAATGTCGCTAGAAATAAAGAGAAAAACATAAGAATGAGAGAGAAGCGTAATGCAGAATGCATGGACACAAGGAGAAGACAGAACCTCTCCTTTCCGATGTGCGCAGAAGAAGCCGCTCGTCCGAGAAAAGCATCCGCCTGAAGTCGCTCTTTCTCGGCAAGCGAGAGAGACGAGACCGCTGCTGAAGGCAGAAAGCGGCATTCGGGGAGAACCGCGATTTCACGGCCAGCAACTGCAAACTCTCCGAAGCGGTTAACAGAGAGTGCCGCTGTCGACATGCGTGAGCGAAATAACGGAACTGTGATGCCGAGAACGTGTGAATTCTACATACTGCATTGCCTGAACACAGGGGGTTTTTTCTCCGCAGGAAAGAATTCACATCTCTCGACTTTCTGTAACGTCCTCTCTGAAAGCACAACGTGTGTCGCTCCTGGAACTTCTAGTTGCCTTATTAGAGGGGCTTTTCCCTTCTACTCTGTTCGTCACAGAATGCTGAAGTGTAGCATCGGATAAACACACAAAAAGTAAATGTCGCTAGGAATAAAAGGAAAGGCATAAGAATGAGAGAGAAGCGTAGTGCAGAATGCATGGAGACAAGGAGAGACAGAACCGCTCCTTTGCGATGTGCGCAGAAGAAGCCGCTCGTCCGAGAAAAGCATCCGCCTGAAGTCGCTCTTTCTCGGCAAGCGAGAGAGACGAGACCGCTGCTGAAGGCAGAAAGCGGCATTCGGGGAGAACCGCGATTTCTCGGCCAGCAACTGCAAACTCTCCGAAGCGGTTGACAGAGAGTGGCGCTGTCCACCCACGAGAGCGAAATAGCGAAATTGCTATGCCGAGAACGTGCGATTTCAGAATACTGCATTGCCTGAACACAGGGGGTTTTTTCTCCGCAGGAAAGAATCCACATCTCTCGACTTTCTGTAACATCCTCTCTGAAAGCACAACGTGTGTCGCTCCTGGAACTTCTAGCTGCCTTATTAGAGGGGCTTTTCCCTTCTACTCTGTTCGTCACAGAATGCTGAAGTGTAGCATCGGATAAACAGAGAAAAACGAAATGTCGCTAGGAATAAAAGGAAAGGCATAAGAATGAGAGAGAAGCGTAGTGCAGAATGCATGGAGACAAGGAGAAGACAGAACCGCTCCTTTGCGATGTGCGCAGAAGAAGCCGCTCGTCCGAGAAAAGCATCCGCCTGAAGTCGCTCTTTCTCGGCAAGCGAGAGAGACGAGACCGCTGCTGAAGGCAGAAAGCGGCATTCGGGGAGAACCGCGATTTCTCGGCCAGCAACTGCAAACTCTCCGAAGCGGTTGACAGAGAGTGCCGTTTTCGACGTGCGTGAGCGAAATAACGGAACTGTGATGCCGAGAACGTGCGAATTCTGCATACTGCATTGCCTGAAAACAGGGGTTTTTTTCTCCGCAGGAAAGAATCCACATCTCTCGACTTTCTGTAACGTCCTCCCTGAAAGCACAACGTGTGTCGCTCCTGGAACTTCTAGCTGCCTTATTAGAGGGGCTTTTCCCTTCTACTCTGTTCGTCACAGAATGCTGAAGTGTAGCATCGGATAAACAGAGAAAAACGAAATGTCGCTAGGAATAAAAGGAAAGGCATAAGAATGAGAGAGAAGAGTAGAGCAGAATGCATGGAGACAAGGAGAAGACAGAACCGCTCCTTTGCGATGTGCGCAGAAGAAGCCGCTCGTCCGAGAAAAGCATCCGCCTGAAGTCGCTCTTTCTCGGCATGCGAGAGAGACGAGACCGCTGCTGAAGGCAGAAAGCGGCATTCGGGGAGAACCGCGATTTCTCGGCCAGCAACTGCAAACTCTCCGAAGCGGTTAACAGAGAGTGGCGCTGTCGACGTGCGTGAGCGAAATAACGGAACTGTGATGCCGAGAACGTGTGAATTCTACATACTGCATTGCCTGAACACAGGGGGTTTTTTCTCCGCAGGAAAGAATCCACATCTCTCGACTTTCTGTAACGTCCTCTCTGAAAGCACAACGTGTGTCGCTCCTGGAACTTCTAGCTGCCTTATTAGAGGGGCTTTTCCCTTCTACTCTGTTCGTCACAGAATGCTGAAGTGTAGCATCGGATAAACACACAAAAACGAAATGTCGCTAGAAATAAAGAGAAAAACATAAGAATGAGAGAGAAGCGTAATGCAGAATGCATGGACACAAGGAGAAGACAGAACCTCTCCTTTGCGATGTGCGCAGAAGAAGCCGCTCGTCCGAGAAAAGCATCCGCCTGAAGTCGCTCTTTCTCGGCAAGCGAGAGAGACGAGACCGCTGCTGAAGGCAGAAAGCGGCATTCGGGGAGAACCGCGATTTCACGGCCAGCAACTGCAAACTCTCCGAAGCGGTTAACAGAGAGTGCCGCTGTCGACATGCGTGAGCGAAATAACGGAACTGTGATGCCGAGAACGTGTGAATTCTACATACTGCATTGCCTGAACACAGGGGGTTTTTTCTCCGCAGGAAAGAATCCACATCTCTCGACTTTCTGTAACGTCCTCTCTGAAAGCACAACGTGTGTCGCTCCTGGAACTTCTAGTTGCCTTATTAGAGGGGCTTTTCCCTTCTACTCTGTTCGTCGCAGAATGCTGAAGTGTAGCATCGGATAAACACACAAAAAGGAAATGTCGCTAGGAATAAAAGGAAAGGCATAAGAATGAGAGAGAAGCGTAGTGCAGAATGCATGGAGACAAGGAGAAGACAGAACCGCTCCTTTGCGATGTGCGCAGAAGAAGCCGCTCGTCCGAGAAAAGCATCCGCCTGAAGTCGCTCTTTCTCGGCAAGCGAGAGAGACGAGACCGCTGCTGAAGGCAGAAAGCGGCATTCGGGGAGAACCGCGATTTCTCGGCCAGCAACTGCAAACTCTCCGAAGCGGTTAACAGAGAGTGGCGCTGTCCACCCACGAGAGCGAAATAGCGAAATTGCTATGCCGAGAACGTGCGATTTCAGAATACTGCATTGCCTGAACACAGGGGGTTTTTTCTCCGCAGGAAAGAATCCACATCTCTCGACTTTCTGTAACGTCCTCTCTGAAAGCACAACGTGTGTCGCTCCTGGAACTTCTAGCTGCCTTATTAGAGGGGCTTTTCCCTTCTACTCTGTTCGTCACAGAATGCTGAAGTGTAGCATCGGATAAACACACAAAAACGAAATGTCGCTAGAAATAAAGAGAAAAACATAAGAATGAGAGAGAAGCGTAATGCAGAATGCATGGACACAAGGAGAAGACAGAACCTCTCCTTTGCGATGTGCGCAGAAGAAGCCGCTCGTCCGAGAAAAGCATCCGCCTGAAGTCGCTCTTTCTCGGCAAGCGAGAGAGACGAGACCGCTGCTGAAGGCAGAAAGCGGCATTCGGGGAGAACCGCGATTTCACGGCCAGCAACTGCAAACTCTCCGAAGCGGTTAACAGAGAGTGCCGCTGTCGACATGCGTGAGCGAAATAACGGAACTGTGATGCCGAGAACGTGTGAATTCTACATACTGCATTGCCTGAACACAGGGGGTTTTTTCTCCGCAGGAAAGAATCCACATCTCTCGACTTTCTGTAACGTCCTCTCTGAAAGCACAACGTGTGTCGCTCCTGGAACTTCTAGTTGCCTTATTAGAGGGGCTTTTCCCTTCTACTCTGTTCGTCGCAGAATGCTGAAGTGTAGCATCGGATAAACACACAAAAAGGAAATGTCGCTAGGAATAAAAGGAAAGGCATAAGAATGAGAGAGAAGCGTAGTGCAGAATGCATGGAGACAAGGAGAAGACAGAACCGCTCCTTTGCGATGTGCGCAGAAGAAGCCGCTCGTCCGAGAAAAGCATCCGCCTGAAGTCGCTCTTTCTCGGCAAGCGAGAGAGACGAGACCGCTGCTGAAGGCAGAAAGCGGCATTCGGGGAGAACCGCGATTTCTCGGCCAGCAACTGCAAACTCTCCGAAGCGGTTAACAGAGAGTGGCGCTGTCCACCCACGAGAGCGAAATAGCGAAATTGCTATGCCGAGAACGTGCGATTTCAGAATACTGCATTGCCTGAACACAGGGGGTTTTTTCTCCGCAGGAAAGAATCCACATCTCTCGACTTTCTGTAACGTCCTCTCTGAAAGCACAACGTGTGTCGCTCATGGAACTTCTAGCTGCCTTATTAGAGGGGCTTTTCCCTTCTACTCTGTTCGTCACAGAATGCTGAAGTGTAGCATCGGATAAACACACAAAAAGGAAATGTCGCTAGAAATAAAGAGAAAAATATAAGAATGAGAGAGAAGCGTAATGCAGAATGCATGGACACAAGGAGAAGACAGAACCTCTCCTTTGCGATGTGCGCAGATGAAGCCGCTCGTCCGAGAAAAGCATCCGCCTGAAGTCGCTCTTTCTCGGCAAGCGAGAGAGACGAGACCGCTGCTGAAGGCAGAAAGCGGCATTCGGGGAGAACCGCGATTTCTCGGCCAGCAACTGCAAACTCTCCGAAGCGGTTGACAGAGAGTGCCGTTTTCGACGTGCGTGAGCGAAATAACGGAACTGTGATGCCGAGAACGTGCGAATTCTGCATACTGCATTGCCTGAAAACAGGGGTTTTTTTCTCCGCAGGAAAGAATCCACATCTCTCGACTTTCTGTAACGTCCTCCCTGAAAGCACAACGTGTGTCGCTCCTGGAACTTCTAGCTGCCTTATTAGAGGGGCTTTTCCCTTCTACTCTGTTCGTCACAGAATGCTGAAGTGTAGCATCGGATAAACAGAGAAAAACGAAATGTCGCTAGGAATAAAAGGAAAGGCATAAGAATGAGAGAGAAGCGTAGTGCAGAATGCATGGAGACAAGGAGAAGACAGAACCGCTCCTTTGCGATGTGCGCAGAAGAAGCCGCTCGTCCGAGAAAAGCATCCGGCTGAAGTCGCTCTTTCTCGGCATGCGAGAGAGACGAGACCGCTGCTGAAGGCAGAAAGCGGCATTCGGGGAGAACCGCGATTTCTCGGCCAGCAACTGCAAACTCTCCGAAGCGGTTAACAGAGAGTGCCGCTGTCGACGTGCGTGAGCGAAATAACGGAACTGTGATGCCGAGAACGTGTGAATTCTACATACTGCATTGCCTGAACACAAGGGGGTTTTTTCTCCGCAGGAAAGAATCCACATCTCTCGACTTTCTGTAACGTCCTCTCTGAAAGCACAACGTGTGTCGCTCCTGGAACTTCTAGCTGCCTTATTAGAGGGGCTTTTCCCTTCTACTCTGTTCGTCACAGAATGCTGAAGTGTAGCATCGGATAAACACACAAAAACGAAATGTCGCTAGAAATAAAGAGAAAAACATAAGAATGAGAGAGAAGCGTAATGCAGAATGCATGGACACAAGGAGAAGACAGAACCTCTCCTTTCCGATGTGCGCAGAAGAAGCCGCTCGTCCGAGAAAAGCATCCGCCTGAAGTCGCTCTTTCTCGGCAAGCGAGAGAGACGAGACCGCTGCTGAAGGCAGAAAGCGGCATTCGGGGAGAACCGCGATTTCTCGGCCAGCAACTGCAAACTCTCCGAAGCGGTTGACAGAGAGTGCCGTTTTCGACGTGCGTGAGCGAAATAACGGAACTGTGATGCCGAGAACTTGCGAATTCTGCATACTGCATTGCCTGAACACAGGGGGTTTTTTCTCCACAGGAAAGAATCCACATCTCTCGACTTTCTGTAACGTCCTCTCTGAAAGCACAACGTGTGTCGCTCCTGGAACTTCTAGCTGCCTTATTAGAGGGGCTTTTCCCTTCTACTCTGTTCGTCACAGAATGCTGAAGTGTAGCATCGGATAAACACACAAAAACGAAATGTCGCTAGAAATAAAGAGAAAAACATAAGAATGAGAGAGAAGCGTAATGCAGAATGCATGGACACAAGGAGAAGACAGAACCGCTCCTTTGCGATGTGCGCAGAAGAAGCCGCTCGTCCGAGAAAAGCATCCGCCTGAAGTCGCTCTTTCTCGGCAAGCGAGAGAGACGAGACCGCTGCTGAAGGCAGAAAGCGGCATTCGGGGAGAACCGCGATTTCTCGGCCAGCAACTGCAAACTCTCCGAAGCGGTTAACAGAGAGTGGCGCTGTCCACCCACGAGAGCGAAATAGCGAAATTGCTATGCCGAGAACGTGCGATTTCAGAATACTGCATTTCCTGAAAACAGGGGGTTTTTTCTCCGCAGGAAAGAATCCACATCTCTCGACTTTCTGTAACGTCCTCTCTGAAAGCACAACGTGTGTCGCTCCTGGAACTTCTAGCTGCCTTATTAGAGGGGCTTTTCCCTTCTACTCTGTTCGTCACAGAATGCTGAAGTGTAGCATCGGATAAACACACAAAAAGGAAATGTCGCTAGAAATAAAGAGAAAAACATAAGAATGAGAGAGAAGCGTAATGCAGAATGCATGGACACAAGGAGAAGACAGAACCGCTCCTTTGCGATGTGCGCAGAAGAAGCCGCTCGTCCGAGAAAAGCATCCGCCTGAAGTCGCTCTTTCTCGGCAAGAGAGAGAGACGAGACCGCTGCTGAAGGCAGAAAGCGGCATTCGGGGAGAACCGCGATTTCTCGGCCAGCAACTGCAAACTCTCCGAAGCGGTTGACAGAGAGTGGCGCTGTCCACCCACGAGAGCGAAATAGCGAAATTGCTATGCCGAGAACGTGCGATTTCAGAATACTGCATTGCCTGAACACAGGGGGTTTTTTCTCCGCAGGAAAGAATCCACATCTCTCGACTTTCTGTAACATCCTCTCTGAAAGCACAACGTGTGTCGCTCCTGGAACTTCTAGCTGCCTTATTAGAGGGGCTTTTCCCTTCTACTCTGTTCGTCACAGAATGCTGAAGTGTAGCATCGGATAAACAGAGAAAAACGAAATGTCGCTAGGAATAAAAGGAAAGGCATAAGAATGAGAGAGAAGCGTAGTGCAGAATGCATGGACACAAGGAGAAGACAGAACCGCTCCTTTGCGATGTGCGCAGAAGAAGCCGCTCGTCCGAGAAAAGCATCCGCCTGAAGTCGCTCTTTCTCGGCAAGCGAGAGAGACGAGACCGCTGCTGAAGGCAGAAAGCGGCATTCGGGGAGAACCGCGATTTCTCGGCCAGCAACTGCAAACTCTCCGAAGCGGTTGACAGAGAGTGCCGTTTTCGACGTGCGTGAGCGAAATAACGGAACTGTGATGCCGAGAACGTGCGAATTCTGCATACTGCATTGCCTGAAAACAGGGGTTTTTTTCTCCGCAGGAAAGAATCCACATCTCTCGACTTTCTGTAACGTCCTCTCTGAAAGCACAACGTGTGTCGCTCCTGGAACTTCTAGCTGCCTTATTAGAGGGGCTTTTCCCTTCTACTCTGTTCGTCACAGAATGCTGAAGTGTAGCATCGGATAAACACACAAAAAGGAAATGTCGCTAGAAATAAAGAGAAAAACATAAGAATGAGAGAGAAGCGTAATGCAGAATGCATGGACACAAGGAGAAGACAGAACCGCTCCTTTGCGATGTGCGCAGAAGAAGCCGCTCGTCCGAGAAAAGCATCCGCCTGAAGTCGCTCTTTCTCGGCAAGCGAGAGAGACGAGACCGCTGCTGAAGGCAGAAAGCGGCATTCGGGGAGAACCGCGATTTCTCGGCCAGCAACTGCAAACTCTCCGAAGCGGTTGACAGAGAGTGGCGCTGTCCACCCACGAGAGCGAAATAGCGAAATTGCTATGCCGAGAACGTGCGATTTCAGAATACTGCATTGCCTGAACACAGGGGGTTTTTTCTCCGCAGGAAAGAATCCACATCTCTCGACTTTCTGTAACATCCTCTCTGAAAGCACAACGTGTGTCGCTCCTGGAACTTCTAGCTGCCTTATTAGAGGGGCTTTTCCCTTCTACTCTGTTCGTCACAGAATGCTGAAGTGTAGCATCGGATAAACAGAGAAAAACGAAATGTCGCTAGGAATAAAAGGAAAGGCATAAGAATGAGAGAGAAGCGTAGTGCAGAATGCATGGACACAAGGAGAAGACAGAACCGCTCCTTTGCGATGTGCGCAGAAGAAGCCGCTCGTCCGAGAAAAGCATCCGCCTGAAGTCGCTCTTTCTCGGCAAGCGAGAGAGACGAGACCGCTGCTGAAGGCAGAAAGCGGCATTCGGGGAGAACCGCGATTTCTCGGCCAGCAACTGCAAACTCTCCGAAGCGGTTGACAGAGAGTGCCGTTTTCGACGTGCGTGAGCGAAATAACGGAACTGTGATGCCGAGAACGTGCGAATTCTGCATACTGCATTGCCTGAAAACAGGGGTTTTTTTCTCCGCAGGAAAGAATCCACATCTCTCGACTTTCTGTAACGTCCTCCCTGAAAGCACAACGTGTGTCGCTCCTGGAACTTCTAGCTGCCTTATTAGAGGGGCTTTTCCCTTCTACTCTGTTCGTCACAGAATGCTGAAGTGTAGCATCGGATAAACAGAGAAAAACGAAATGTCGCTAGGAATAAAAGGAAAGGCATAAGAATGAGAGAGAAGAGTAGAGCAGAATGCATGGAGACAAGGAGAAGACAGAACCGCTCCTTTGCGATGTGCGCAGAAGAAGCCGCTCGTCCGAGAAAAGCATCCGCCTGAAGTCGCTCTTTCTCGGCATGCGAGAGAGACGAGACCGCTGCTGAAGGCAGAAAGCGGCATTCGGGGAGAACCGCGATTTCTCGGCCAGCAACTGCAAACTCTCCGAAGCGGTTAACAGAGAGTGCCGCTGTCGACGTGCGTGAGCGAAATAACGGAACTGTGATGCCGAGAACGTGTGAATTCTACATACTGCATTGCCTGAACACAGGGGGTTTTTTCTCCGCAGGAAAGAATCCACATCTCTCGACTTTCTGTAACGTCCTCTCTGAAAGCACAACGTGTGTCGCTCCTGGAACTTCTAGCTGCCTTATTAGAGGGGCTTTTCCCTTCTACTCTGTTCGTCACAGAATGCTGAAGTGTAGCATCGGATAAACACACAAAAACGAAATGTCGCTAGAAATAAAGAGAAAAACATAAGAATGAGAGAGAAGAGTAGAGCAGAATGCATGGACACAAGGAGAAGACAGAACCTCTCCTTTCCGATGTGCGCAGAAGAAGCCGCTCGTCCGAGAAAAGCATCCGCCTGAAGTCGCTCTTTCTCGGCAAGCGAGAGAGACGAGACCGCTGCTGAAGGCAGAAAGCGGCATTCGGGGAGAACCGCGATTTCTCGGCCAGCAACTGCAAACTCTCCGAAGCGGTTGACAGAGAGTGCCGTTTTCGACGTGCGTGAGCGAAATAACGGAACTGTGATGCCGAGAACTTGCGAATTCTGCATACTGCATTGCCTGAACACAGGGGGTTTTTTCTCCACAGGAAAGAATCCACATCTCTCGACTTTCTGTAACGTCCTCTCTGAAAGCACAACGTGTGTCGCTCCTGGAACTTCTAGCTGCCTTATTAGAGGGGCTTTTCCCTTCTACTCTGTTCGTCACAGAATGCTGAAGTGTAGCATCGGATAAACACACAAAAACGAAATGTCGCTAGAAATAAAGAGAAAAACATAAGAATGAGAGAGAAGCGTAATGCAGAATGCATGGACACAAGGAGAAGACAGAACCGCTCCTTTGCGATGTGCGCAGAAGAAGCCGCTTGTCCGAGAGAAGCATCCGCCTGAAGTCGCTCTTTCTCGGCAAGCGAGAGAGACGAGACCGCTGCTGAAGGCAGAAAGCGGCATTCGGGGAGAACCGCGATTTCTCGGCCAGCAACTGCAAACTCTCCGAAGCGGTTAACAGAGAGTGCCGCTGTCCACCCACGAGAGCGAAATAGCGAAATTGCTATGCCGAGAACGTGCGATTTCAGAATACTGCATTTCCTGAAAACAGGGGGTTTTTTCTCCGCAGGAAAGAATCCACATCTCTCGACTTTCTGTAACGTCCTCTCTGAAAGCACAACGTGTGTCGCTCCTGGAACTTCTAGCTGCCTTATTAGAGGGGCTTTTCCCTTCTACTCTGTTCGTCACAGAATGCTGAAGTGTAGCATCGGATAAACACACAAAAACGAAATGTCGCTAGAAATAAAGAGAAAAACATAAGAAAGAGAGAAGCGTAATGCAGAATGCATGGACACAAGGAGAAGACAGAACCTCTCCTTTGCGATGTGCGCAGAAGAAGCCGCTCGTCCGAGAAAAGCATCCGCCTGAAGTCGCTCTTTCTCGGCAAGCGAGAGAGACGAGACCGCTGCTGAAGGCAGAAAGCGGCATTCGGGGAGAACCGCGATTTCTCGGCCAGCAACTGCAAACTCTCCGAAGCGGTTAACAGAGAGTGCCGCTGTCGACATGCGTGAGCGAAATAACGGAACTGTGATGCCGAGAACGTGTGAATTCTACATACTGCATTGCCTGAACACAGGGGGTTTTTTCTCCGCAGGAAAGAATCCACATCTCTCGACTTTCTGTAACGTCCTCTCTGAAAGCACAACGTGTGTCGCTCCTGGAACTTCTAGTTGCCTTATTAGAGGGGCTTTTCCCTTCTACTCTGTTCGTCACAGAATGCTGAAGTGTAGCATCGGATAAACACACAAAAAGGAAATGTCGCTAGGAATAAAAGGAAAGGCATAAGAATGAGAGAGAAGCGTAGTGCAGAATGCATGGAGACAAGGAGAAGACAGAACCGCTCCTTTGCGATGTGCGCAGAAGAAGCCGCTCGTCCGAGAAAAGCATCCGCCTGAAGTCGCTCTTTCTCGGCAAGCGAGAGAGACGAGACCGCTGCTGAAGGCAGAAAGCGGCATTCGGGGAGAACCGCGATTTCTCGGCCAGCAACTGCAAACTCTCCGAAGCGGTTAACAGAGAGTGGCGCTGTCCACCCACGAGAGCGAAATAGCGAAATTGCTATGCCGAGAACGTGCGATTTCAGAATACTGCATTGCCTGAAAACAGGGGGTTTTTTCTCCGCAGGAAAGAATCCACATCTCTCGACTTTCTGTAACGTCCTCTCTGAAAGCACAACGTGTGTCGCTCCTGGAACTTCTAGCTGCCTTATTAGAGGGGCTTTTCCCTTCTACTCTGTTCGTCACAGAATGCTGAAGTGTAGCATCGGATAAACACACAAAAACGAAATGTCGCTAGAAATAAAGAGAAAAACATAAGAAAGAGAGAAGCGTAATGCAGAATTCATGGACACAAGGAGAAGACAGAACCTCTCCTTTGCGATGTGCGCAGAAGAAGCCGCTCGTCCGAGAAAAGCATCCGCCTGAAGTCGCTCTTTCTCGGCAAGCGAGAGAGACGAGACCGCTGCTGAAGGCAGAAAGCGGCATTCGGGGAGAACCGCGATTTCTCGGCCAGCAACTGCAAACTCTCCGAAGCGGTTAACAGAGAGTGCCGCTGTCGACATGCGTGAGCGAAATAACGGAACTGTGATGCCGAGAACGTGTGAATTCTACATACTGCATTGCCTGAACACAGGGGGTTTTTTCTCCGCAGGAAAGAATCCACATCTCTCGACTTTCTGTAACGTCCTCTCTGAAAGCACAACGTGTGTCGCTCCTGGAACTTCTAGTTGCCTTATTAGAGGGGCTTTTCCCTTCTACTCTGTTCGTCACAGAATGCTGAAGTGTAGCATCGGATAAACACACAAAAAGGAAATGTCGCTAGGAATAAAAGGAAAGGCATAAGAATGAGAGAGAAGCGTAGTGCAGAATGCATGGAGACAAGGAGAAGACAGAACCGCTCCTTTGCGATGTGCGCAGAAGAAGCCGCTCGTCCGAGAAAAGCATCCGCCTGAAGTCGCTCTTTCTCGGCAAGCGAGAGAGACGAGACCGCTGCTGAAGGCAGAAAGCGGCATTCGGGGAGAACCGCGATTTCTCGGCCAGCAACTGCAAACTCTCCGAAGCGGTTAACAGAGAGTGGCGCTGTCCACCCACGAGAGCGAAATAGCGAAATTGCTATGCCGAGAACGTGCGATTTCAGAATACTGCATTGCCTGAACACAGGGGGTTTTTTCTCCGCAGGAAAGAATCCACATCTCTCGACTTTCTGTAACGTCCTCTCTGAAAGCACAACGTGTGTCGCTCCTGGAACTTCTAGTTGCCTTATTAGAGGGGCTTTTCCCTTCTACTCTGTTCGTCACAGAATGCTGAAGTGTAGCATCGGATAAACACACAAAAAGGAAATGTCGCTAGGAATAAAAGGAAAGGCATAAGAATGAGAGAGAAGCGTAGTGCAGAATGCATGGAGACAAGGAGAAGACAGAACCGCTCCTTTGCGATGTGCGCAGAAGAAGCCGCTCGTCCGAGAAAAGCATCCGCCTGAAGTCGCTCTTTCTCGGCAAGCGAGAGAGACGAGACCGCTGCTGAAGGCAGAAAGCGGCATTCGGGGAGAACCGCGATTTCTCGGCCAGCAACTGCAAACTCTCCGAAGCGGTTAACAGAGAGTGGCGCTGTCCACCCACGAGAGCGAAATAGCGAAATTGCTATGCCGAGAACGTGCGATTTCAGAATACTGCATTGCCTGAACACAGGGGGTTTTTTCTCCGCAGGAAAGAATCCACATCTCTCGACTTTCTGTAACGTCCTCTCTGAAAGCACAACGTGTGTCGCTCCTGGAACTTCTAGTTGCCTTATTAGAGGGGCTTTTCCCTTCTACTCTGTTCGTCACAGAATGCTGAAGTGTAGCATCGGATAAACACACAAAAAGGAAATGTCGCTAGGAATAAAAGGAAAGGCATAAGAATGAGAGAGAAGCGTAATGCAGAATGCATGGACACAAGGAGAAGACAGAACCTCTCCTTTGCGATGTGCGCAGAAGAAGCCGCTCGTCCGAGAAAAGCATCCGCCTGAAGTCGCTCTTTCTCGGCAAGCGAGAGAGACGAGACCGCTGCTGAAGGCAGAAAGCGGCATTCGGGGAGAACCGCGATTTCTCGGCCAGCAACTGCAAACTCTCCGAAGCGGTTGACAGAGAGTGCCGTTTTCGACGTGCGTGAGCGAAATAACGGAACTGTGATGCCGAGAACGTGCGAATTCTGCATACTGCATTGCCTGAAAACAGGGGTTTTTTTCTCCGCAGGAAAGAATCCACATCTCTCGACTTTCTGTAACGTCCTCCCTGAAAGCACAACGTGTGTCGCTCCTGGAACTTCTAGCAGCCTTATTAGAGGGGCTTTTCCCTTCTACTCTGTTCGTCACAGAATGCTGAAGTGTAGCATCGGATAAACAGAGAAAAACGAAATGTCGCTAGAAATAAAGAGAAAAACATAAGAATGAGAGAGAAGCGTAATGCAGAATGCATGGACACAAGGAGAAGACAGAACCGCTCCTTTGCGATGTGCGCAGAAGAAGCCGCTCGTCCGAGAAAAGCATCCGGCTGAAGTCGCTCTTTCTCGGCATGCGAGAGAGACGAGACCGCTGCTGAAGGCAGAAAGCGGCATTCGGGGAGAACCGCGATTTCTCGGCCAGCAACTGCAAACTCTCCGAAGCGGTTAACAGAGAGTGCCGCTGTCGACGTGCGTGAGCGAAATAACGGAACTGTGATGCCGAGAACGTGTGAATTCTACATACTGCATTGCCTGAACACAAGGGGGTTTTTTCTCCGCAGGAAAGAATCCACATCTCTCGACTTTCTGTAACGTCCTCTCTGAAAGCACAACGTGTGTCGCTCCTGGAACTTCTAGCTGCCTTATTAGAGGGGCTTTTCCCTTCTACTCTGTTCGTCACAGAATGCTGAAGTGTAGCATCGGATAAACACACAAAAACGAAATGTCGCTAGAAATAAAGAGAAAAACATAAGAAAGAGAGAAGCGTAATGCAGAATGCATGGACACAAGGAGAAGACAGAACCTCTCCTTTGCGATGTGCGCAGAAGAAGCCGCTCGTCCGAGAAAAGCATCCGCCTGAAGTCGCTCTTTCTCGGCAAGCGAGAGAGACGAGACCGCTGCTGAAGGCAGAAAGCGGCATTCGGGGAGAACCGCGATTTCTCGGCCAGCAACTGCAAACTCTCCGAAGCGGTTAACAGAGAGTGCCGCTGTCGACATGCGTGAGCGAAATAACGGAACTGTGATGCCGAGAACGTGTGAATTCTACATACTGCATTGCCTGAACACAGGGGGTTTTTTCTCCGCAGGAAAGAATCCACATCTCTCGACTTTCTGTAACGTCCTCTCTGAAAGCACAACGTGTGTCGCTCCTGGAACTTCTAGTTGCTTTATTAGAGGGGCTTTTCCCTTCTACTCTGTTCGTCACAGAATGCTGAAGTGTAGCATCGGATAAACACACAAAAAGGAAATGTCGCTAGGAATAAAAGGAAAGGCATAAGAATGAGAGAGAAGCGTAGTGCAGAATGCATGGAGACAAGGAGAAGACAGAACCGCTCCTTTGCGATGTGCGCAGAAGAAGCCGCTCGTCCGAGAAAAGCATCCGCCTGAAGTCGCTCTTTCTCGGCAAGCGAGAGAGACGAGACCGCTGCTGAAGGCAGAAAGCGGCATTCGGGGAGAACCGCGATTTCTCGGCCAGCAACTGCAAACTCTCCGAAGCGGTTAACAGAGAGTGGCGCTGTCCACCCACGAGAGCGAAATAGCGAAATTGCTATGCCGAGAACGTGCGATTTCAGAATACTGCATTGCCTGAAAACAGGGGGTTTTTTCTCCGCAGGAAAGAATCCACATCTCTCGACTTTCTGTAACGTCCTCTCTGAAAGCACAACGTGTGTCGCTCCTGGAACTTCTAGCTGCCTTATTAGAGGGGCTTTTCCCTTCTACTCTGTTCGTCACAGAATGCTGAAGTGTAGCATCGGATAAACACACAAAAACGAAATGTCGCTAGAAATAAAGAGAAAAACATAAGAAAGAGAGAAGCGTAATGCAGAATGCATGGACACAAGGAGAAGACAGAACCTCTCCTTTGCGATGTGCGCAGAAGAAGCCGCTCGTCCGAGAAAAGCATCCGCCTGAAGTCGCTCTTTCTCGGCAAGCGAGAGAGACGAGACCGCTGCTGAAGGCAGAAAGCGGCATTCGGGGAGAACCGCGATTTCTCGGCCAGCAACTGCAAACTCTCCGAAGCGGTTAACAGAGAGTGCCGCTGTCGACATGCGTGAGCGAAATAACGGAACTGTGATGCCGAGAACGTGTGAATTCTACATACTGCATTGCCTGAACACAGGGGGTTTTTTCTCCGCAGGAAAGAATCCACATCTCTCGACTTTCTGTAACGTCCTCTCTGAAAGCACAACGTGTGTCGCTCCTGGAACTTCTAGTTGCCTTATTAGAGGGGCTTTTCCCTTCTACTCTGTTCGTCACAGAATGCTGAAGTGTAGCATCGGATAAACACACAAAAACGAAATGTCGCTAGGAATAAAAGGAAAGGCATAAGAATGAGAGAGAAGCGTAGTGCAGAATGCATGGAGACAAGGAGAAGACAGAACCGCTCCTTTGCGATGTGCGCAGAAGAAGCCGCTCGTCCGAGAAAAGCATCCGCCTGAAGTCGCTCTTTCTCGGCAAGCGAGAGAGACGAGACCGCTGCTGAAGGCAGAAAGCGGCATTCGGGGAGAACCGCGATTTCTCGGCCAGCAACTGCAAACTCTCCGAAGCGGTTAACAGAGAGTGGCGCTGTCCACCCACGAGAGCGAAATAGCGAAATTGCTATGCCGAGAACGTGCGATTTCAGAATACTGCATTGCCTGAACACAGGGGGTTTTTTCTCCGCAGGAAAGAATCCACATCTCTCGACTTTCTGTAACGTCCTCTCTGAAAGCACAACGTGTGTCGCTCCTGGAACTTCTAGTTGCCTTATTAGAGGGGCTTTTCCCTTCTACTCTGTTCGTCACAGAATGCTGAAGTGTAGCATCGGATAAACACACAAAAAGGAAATGTCGCTAGGAATAAAAGGAAAGGCATAAGAATGAGAGAGAAGCGTAGTGCAGAATGCATGGAGACAAGGAGAAGACAGAACCGCTCCTTTGCGATGTGCGCAGAAGAAGCCGCTCGTCCGAGAAAAGCATCCGCCTGAAGTCGCTCTTTCTCGGCAAGCGAGAGAGACGAGACCGCTGCTGAAGGCAGAAAGCGGCATTCGGGGAGAACCGCGATTTCTCGGCCAGCAACTGCAAACTCTCCGAAGCGGTTAACAGAGAGTGGCGCTGTCCACCCACGAGAGCGAAATAGCGAAATTGCTATGCCGAGAACGTGCGATTTCAGAATACTGCATTGCCTGAAAACAGGGGGTTTTTTCTCCGCAGGAAAGAATCCACATCTCTCGACTTTCTGTAACGTCCTCTCTGAAAGCACAACGTGTGTCGCTCCTGGAACTTCTAGTTGCCTTATTAGAGGGGCTTTTCCCTTCTACTCTGTTCGTCACAGAATGCTGAAGTGTAGCATCGGATAAACACACAAAAAGGAAATGTCGCTAGGAATAAAAGGAAAGGCATAAGAATGAGAGAGAAGCGTAATGCAGAATGCATGGACACAAGGAGAAGACAGAACCTCTCCTTTGCGATGTGCGCAGAAGAAGCCGCTCCTCCGAGAAAAGCATCCGCCTGAAGTCGCTCTTTCTCGGCAAGCGAGAGAGACGAGACCGCTGCTGAAGGCAGAAAGCGGCATTCGGGGAGAACCGCGATTTCTCGGCCAGCAACTGCAAACTCTCCGAAGCGGTTAACAGAGAGTGCCGCTGTCGACATGCGTGAGCGAAATAACGGAACTGTGATGCCGAGAACGTGTGAATTCTACATACTGCATTGCCTGAACACAGGGGGTTTTTTCTCCGCAGGAAAGAATCCACATCTCTCGACTTTCTGTAACGTCCTCTCTGAAAGCACAACGTGTGTCGCTCCTGGAACTTCTAGTTGCCTTATTAGAGGGGCTTTTCCCTTCTACTCTGTTCGTCACAGAATGCTGAAGTGTAGCATCGGATAAACACACAAAAAGGAAATGTCGCTAGGAATAAAAGGAAAGGCATAAGAATGAGAGAGAAGCGTAGTGCAGAATGCATGGAGACAAGGAGAAGACAGAACCGCTCCTTTGCGATGTGCGCAGAAGAAGCCGCTCGTCCGAGAAAAGCATCCGCCTGAAGTCGCTCTTTCTCGGCAAGCGAGAGAGACGAGACCGCTGCTGAAGGCAGAAAGCGGCATTCGGGGAGAACCGCGATTTCTCGGCCAGCAACTGCAAACTCTCCGAAGCGGTTAACAGAGAGTGGCGCTGTCCACCCACGAGAGCGAAATAGCGAAATTGCTATGCCGAGAACGTGCGATTTCAGAATACTGCATTGCCTGAAAACAGGGGGTTTTTTCTCCGCAGGAAAGAATCCACATCTCTCGACTTTCTGTAACGTCCTCTCTGAAAGCACAACGTGTGTCGCTCCTGGAACTTCTAGTTGCCTTATTAGAGGGGCTTTTCCCTTCTACTCTGTTCGTCACAGAATGCTGAAGTGTAGCATCGGATAAACACACAAAAAGGAAATGTCGCTAGGAATAAAAGGAAAGGCATAAGAATGAGAGAGAAGCGTAGTGCAGAATGCATGGAGACAAGGAGAAGACAGAACCGCTCCTTTGCGATGTGCGCAGAAGAAGCCGCTCGTCCGAGAAAAGCATCCGCCTGAAGTCGCTCTTTCTCGGCAAGCGAGAGAGACGAGACCGCTGCTGAAGGCAGAAAGCGGCATTCGGGGAGAACCGCGATTTCTCGGCCAGCAACTGCAAACTCTCCGAAGCGGTTAACAGAGAGTGGCGCTGTCCACCCACGAGAGCGAAATAGCGAAATTGCTATGCCGAGAACGTGCGATTTCAGAATACTGCATTGCCTGAACACAGGGGGTTTTTTCTCCGCAGGAAAGAATCCACATCTCTCGACTTTCTGTAACCTCCTCTCTGAAAGCACAACGTGTGTCGCTCCTGGAACTTCTAGTTGCCTTATTAGAGGGGCTTTTCCCTTCTACTCTGTTCGTCACAGAATGCTGAAGTGTAGCATCGGATAAACACACAAAAAGGAAATGTCGCTAGGAATAAAAGGAAAGGCATAAGAATGAGAGAGAAGCGTAATGCAGAATGCATGGACACAAGGAGAAGACAGAACCTCTCCTTTGCGATGTGCGCAGAAGAAGCCGCTCGTCCGAGAAAAGCATCCGCCTGAAGTCGCTCTTTCTCGGCAAGCGAGAGAGACGAGACCGCTGCTGAAGGCAGAAAGCGGCATTCGGGGAGAACCGCGATTTCTCGGCCAGCAACTGCAAACTCTCCGAAGCGGTTGACAGAGAGTGCCGTTTTCGACGTGCGTGAGCGAAATAACGGAACTGTGATGCCGAGAACGTGCGAATTCTGCATACTGCATTGCCTGAAAACAGGGGTTTTTTTCTCCGCAGGAAAGAATCCACATCTCTCGACTTTCTGTAACGTCCTCCCTGAAAGCACAACGTGTGTCGCTCCTGGAACTTCTAGCAGCCTTATTAGAGGGGCTTTTCCCTTCTACTCTGTTCGTCACAGAATGCTGAAGTGTAGCATCGGATAAACAGAGAAAAACGAAATGTCGCTAGAAATAAAGAGAAAAACATAAGAATGAGAGAGAAGCGTAATGCAGAATGCATGGACACAAGGAGAAGACAGAACCGCTCCTTTGCGATGTGCGCAGAAGAAGCCGCTCGTCCGAGAAAAGCATCCGGCTGAAGTCGCTCTTTCTCGGCATGCGAGAGAGACGAGACCGCTGCTGAAGGCAGAAAGCGGCATTCGGGGAGAACCGCGATTTCTCGGCCAGCAACTGCAAACTCTCCGAAGCGGTTAACAGAGAGTGCCGCTGTCGACGTGCGTGAGCGAAATAACGGAACTGTGATGCCGAGAACGTGTGAATTCTACATACTGCATTGCCTGAACACAAGGGGGTTTTTTCTCCGCAGGAAAGAATCCACATCTCTCGACTTTCTGTAACGTCCTCTCTGAAAGCACAACGTGTGTCGCTCCTGGAACTTCTAGCTGCCTTATTAGAGGGGCTTTTCCCTTCTACTCTGTTCGTCACAGAATGCTGAAGTGTAGCATCGGATAAACACACAAAAACGAAATGTCGCTAGAAATAAAGAGAAAAACATAAGAATGAGAGAGAAGCGTAATGCAGAATGCATGGACACAAGGAGAAGACAGAACCTCTCCTTTCCGATGTGCGCAGAAGAAGCCGCTCGTCCGAGAAAAGCATCCGCCTGAAGTCGCTCTTTCTCGGCAAGCGAGAGAGACGAGACCGCTGCTGAAGGCAGAAAGCGGCATTCGGGGAGAACCGCGATTTCTCGGCCAGCAACTGCAAACTCTCCGAAGCGGTTGACAGAGAGTGCCGTTTTCGACGTGCGTGAGCGAAATAACGGAACTGTGATGCCGAGAACTTGCGAATTCTGCATACTGCATTGCCTGAACACAGGGGGTTTTTTCTCCACAGGAAAGAATCCACATCTCTCGACTTTCTGTAACGTCCTCCCTGAAAGCACAACGTGTGTCGCTCCTGGAACTTCTAGCTGCCTTATTAGAGGGGCTTTTCCCTTCTACTCTGTTCGTCACAGAATGCTGAAGTGTAGCATCGGATAAACACACAAAAACGAAATGTCGCTAGAAATAAAGAGAAAAACATAAGAATGAGAGAGAAGCGTAGTGCAGAATGCATGGACACAAGGAGAAGACAGAACCGCTCCTTTGCGATGTGCGCAGAAGAAGCCGCTCGTCCGAGAAAAGCATCCGCCTGAAGTCGCTCTTTCTCGGCAAGCGAGAGAGACGAGACCGCTGCTGAAGGCAGAAAGCGGCATTCGGGGAGAACCGCGATTTCTCGGCCAGCAACTGCAAACTCTCCGAAGCGGTTGACAGAGAGTGCCGTTTTCGACGTGCGTGAGCGAAATAACGGAACTGTGATGCCGAGAACGTGCGAATTCTGAATACTGCATTGCCTGAAAACAGGGGTTTTTTTCTCCGCAGGAAAGAATCCACATCTCTCGACTTTCTGTAACGTCCTCTCTGAAAGCACAACGTGTGTCGCTCCTGGAACTTCTAGCTGCCTTATTAGAGGGGCTTTTCCCTTCTACTCTGTTCGTCACAGAATGCTGAAGTGTAGCATCGGATAAACACACAAAAACGAAATGTCGCTAGAAATAAAGAGAAAAACATAAGAATGAGAGAGAAGCGTAATGCAGAATGCATGGACACAAGGAGAAGACAGAACCTCTCCTTTGCGATGTGCGCAGATGAAGCCGCTCGTCCGAGAAAAGCATCCGCCTGAAGTCGCTCTTTCTCGGCAAGCGAGAGAGACGAGACCGCTGCTGAAGGCAGAAAGCGGCATTCGGGGAGAACCGCGATTTCACGGCCAGCAACTGCAAACTCTCCGAAGCGGTTAACAGAGAGTGCCGCTGTCGACATGCGTGAGCGAAATAACGGAACTGTGATGCCGAGAACGTGTGAATTCTACATACTGCATTGCCTGAACACAGGGGGTTTTTTCTCCGCAGGAAAGAATCCACATCTCTCGACTTTCTGTAACGTCCTCTCTGAAAGCACAACGTGTGTCGCTCCTGGAACTTCTAGTTGCCTTATTAGAGGGGCTTTTCCCTTCTACTCTGTTCGTCACAGAATGCTGAAGTGTAGCATCGGATAAACACACAAAAAGGAAATGTCGCTAGGAATAAAAGGAAAGGCATAAGAATGAGAGAGAAGCGTAGTGCAGAATGCATGGAGACAAGGAGAAGACAGAACCTCTCCTTTCCGATGTGCGCAGAAGAAGCCGCTCGTCCGAGAAAAGCATCCGCCTGAAGTCGCTCTTTCTCGGCAAGCGAGAGAGACGAGACCGCTGCTGAAGGCAGAAAGCGGCATTCGGGGAGAACCGCGATTTCTCGGCCAGCAACTGCAAACTCTCCGAAGCGGTTAACAGAGAGTGGCGCTGTCCACCCACGAGAGCGAAATAGCGAAATTGCTATGCCGAGAACGTGCGATTTCAGAATACTGCATTGCCTGAAAACAGGGGTTTTTTTCTCCGCAGGAAAGAATCCACATCTCTCGACTTTCTGTAACGTCCTCTCTGAAAGCACAACGTGTGTCGCTCCTGGAACTTCTAGTTGCCTTATTAGAGGGGCTTTTCCCTTCTACTCTGTTCGTCACAGAATGCTGAAGTGTAGCATCGGATAAACACACAAAAAGGAAATGTCGCTAGGAATAAAAGGAAAGGCATAAGAATGAGAGAGAAGCGTAATGCAGAATGCATGGACACAAGGAGAAGACAGAACCTCTCCTTTGCGATGTGCGCAGAAGAAGCCGCTCGTCCGAGAAAAGCATCCACCTGAAGTCGCTCTTTCTCGGCAAGCGAGAGAGACGAGACCGCTGCTGAAGGCAGAAAGCGGCATTCGGGGAGAACCGCGATTTCACGGCCATCAACTGCAAACTCTCCGAAGCGGTTAACAGAGAGTGGCGCTGTCGACATGCGTGAGCGAAATAACGGAACTGTGATGCCGAGAACGTGTGAATTCTACATACTGCATTGCCTGAACACAGGGGGTTTTTTCTCCGCAGGAAAGAATCCACATCTCTCGACTTTCTGTAACGTCCTCTCTGAAAGCACAACGTGTGTCGCTCCTGGAACTTCTAGTTGCCTTATTAGAGGGGCTTTTCCCTTCTACTCTGTTCGTCACAGAATGCTGAAGTGTAGCATCGGATAAACACACAAAAAGGAAATGTCGCTAGGAATAAAAGGAAAGGCATAAGAATGAGAGAGAAGCGTAGTGCAGAATGCATGGAGACAAGGAGAAGACAGAACCGCTCCTTTGCGATGTGCGCAGAAGAAGCCGCTCGTCCGAGAAAAGCATCCGCCTGAAGTCGCTCTTTCTCGGCAAGCGAGAGAGACGAGACCGCTGCTGAAGGCAGAAAGCGGCATTCGGGGAGAACCGCGATTTCTCGGCCAGCAACTGCAAACTCTCCGAAGCGGTTAACAGAGAGTGGCGCTGTCCACCCACGAGAGCGAAATAGCGAAATTGCTATGCCGAGAACGTGCGATTTCAGAATACTGCATTGCCTGAAAACAGGGGGTTTTTTCTCCGCAGGAAAGAATCCACATCTCTCGACTTTCTGTAACGTCCTCTCTGAAAGCACAACGTGTGTCGCACCTGGAACTTCTAGTTGCCTTATTAGAGGGGCTTTTCCCTTCTACTCTGTTCGTCACAGAATGCTGAAGTGTAGCATCGGATAAACACACAAAAAGGAAATGTCGCTAGGAATAAAAGGAAAGGCATAAGAATGAGAGAGAAGCGTAGTGCAGAATGCATGGAGACAAGGAGAAGACAGAACCGCTCCTTTGCGATGTGCGCAGAAGAAGCCGCTCGTCCGAGAAAAGCATCCGCCTGAAGTCGCTCTTTCTCGGCATGCGAGAGAGACGAGACCGCTGCTGAAGGCAGAAAGCGGCATTCGGGGAGAACCGCGATTTCTCGGCCAGCAACTGCAAACTCTCCGAAGCGGTTAACAGAGAGTGGCACTGTCCACCCACGAGAGCGAAATAGCGAAATTGCTATGCCGAGAACGTGCGATTTCAGAATACTGCATTGCCTGAACACAGGGGGTTTTTTCTCCGCAGGAAAGAATCCACATCTCTCGACTTTCTGTAACGTCCTCTCTGAAAGCACAACGTGTGTCGCTCATGGAACTTCTAGCTGCCTTATTAGAGGGGCTTTTCCCTTCTACTCTGTTCGTCACAGAATGCTGAAGTGTAGCATCGGATAAACAGAGAAAAACGAAATGTCGCTTGAAATAAAGAGAAAAACATAAGAATGAGAGAGAAGCGTAATGCAGAATGCATGGACACAAGGAGAAGACAGAACCTCTCCTTTGCGATGTGCGCAGAAGAAGCCGCTCGTCCGAGAAAAGCATCCGCCTGAAGTCGCTCTTTCTCGGCAAGCGAGAGAGACGAGACCGCTGCTGAAGGCAGAAAGCGGCATTCGGGGAGAACCGCGATTTCTCGGCCAGCAACTGCAAACTCTCCGAAGCGGTTGACAGAGAGTGCCGTTTTCGACGTGCGTGAGCGAAATAACGGAACTGTGATGCCGAGAACGTGCGAATTCTGCATACTGCATTGCCTGAAAACAGGGGTTTTTTTCTCCGCAGGAAAGAATCCACATCTCTCGACTTTCTGTAACGTCCTCCCTGAAAGCACAACGTGTGTCGCTCATGGAACTTCTAGCTGCCTTACTCGAGGGGCTTTTCCCTTCTACTCTGTTCGTCACAGAATGCTGAAGTGTAGCATCGGATAAACAGAGAAAAACGAAATGTCGCTAGGAATAAAAGGAAAGGCATAAGAATGAGAGAGAAGCGTAGTGCAGAATGCATGGAGACAAGGAGAAGACAGAACCGCTCCTTTGCGATGTGCGCAGAAGAAGCCGCTCGTCCGAGAAAAGCATCCGGCTGAAGTCGCTCTTTCTCGGCATGCGAGAGAGACGAGACCGCTGCTGAAGGCAGAAAGCGGCATTCGGGGAGAACCGCGATTTCTCGGCCAGCAACTGCAAACTCTCCGAAGCGGTTAACAGAGAGTGCCGCTGTCGACGTGCGTGAGCGAAATAACGGAACTGTGATGCCGAGAACGTGTGAATTCTACATACTGCATTGCCTGAACACAAGGGGGTTTTTTCTCCGCAGGAAAGAATCCACATCTCTCGACTTTCTGTAACGTCCTCTCTGAAAGCACAACGTGTGTCGCTCCTGGAACTTCTAGCTGCCTTATTAGAGGGGCTTTTCCCTTCTACTCTGTTCGTCACAGAATGCTGAAGTGTAGCATCGGATAAACACACAAAAACGAAATGTCGCTAGAAATAAAGAGAAAAACATAAGAATGAGAGAGAAGCGTAATGCAGAATGCATGGACACAAGGAGAAGACAGAACCTCTCCTTTCCGATGTGCGCAGAAGCCGCTCGTCCGAGAAAAGCATCCGCCTGAAGTCGCTCTTTCTCGGCAAGCGAGAGAGACGAGACCGCTGCTGAAGGCAGAAAGCGGCATTCGGGGAGAACCGCGATTTCTCGGCCAGCAACTGCAAACTCTCCGAAGCGGTTGACAGAGAGTGCCGTTTTCGACGTGCGTGAGCGAAATAACGGAACTGTGATGCCGAGAACTTGCGAATTCTGCATACTGCATTGCCTGAACACAGGGGGTTTTTTCTCCACAGGAAAGAATCCACATCTCTCGACTTTCTGTAACGTCCTCTCTGAAAGCACAACGTGTGTCGCTCCTGGAACTTCTAGCTGCCTTATTAGAGGGGCTTTTCCCTTCTACTCTGTTCGTCACAGAATGCTGAAGTGTAGCATCGGATAAACACACAAAAACGAAATGTCGCTAGAAATAAAGAGAAAAACATAAGAATGAGAGAGAAGCGTAATGCAGAATGCATGGACACAAGGAGAAGACAGAACCTCTCCTTTGCGATGTGCGCAGATGAAGCCGCTCGTCCGAGAAAAGCATCCGCCTGAAGTCGCTCTTTCTCGGCAAGCGAGAGAGACGAGACCGCTGCTGAAGGCAGAAAGCGGCATTCGGGGAGAACCGCGATTTCTCGGCCAGCAACTGCAAACTCTCCGAAGCGGTTGACAGAGAGTGCCGTTTTCGACGTGCGTGAGCGAAATAACGGAACTGTGATGCCGAGAACGTGCGAATTCTGCATACTGCATTGCCTGAAAACAGGGGTTTTTTTCTCCGCAGGAAAGAATCCACATCTCTCGACTTTCTGTAACGTCCTCCCTGAAAGCACAACGTGTGTCGCTCATGGAACTTCTAGCTGCCTTACTCGAGGGGCTTTTCCCTTCTACTCTGTTCGTCACAGAATGCTGCAGTGTAGCATCGGAAAAACAGAGAAAAACGAAATGTCGCTAGGAATAAAAGGAAAGGCATAAGAATGAGAGAGAAGCGTAGTGCAGAATGCATGGAGACAAGGAGAAGACAGAACCGCTCCTTTGCGATGTGCGCAGAAGAAGCCGCTCGTCCGAGAAAAGCATCCGGCTGAAGTCGCTCTTTCTCGGCATGCGAGAGAGACGAGACCGCTGCTGAAGGCAGAAAGCGGCATTCGGGGAGAACCGCGATTTCTCGGCCAGCAACTGCAAACTCTCCGAAGCGGTTAACAGAGAGTGCCGCTGTCGACGTGCGTGAGCGAAATAACGGAACTGTGATGCCGAGAACGTGTGAATTCTACATACTGCATTGCCTGAACACAAGGGGGTTTTTTCTCCGCAGGAAAGAATCCACATCTCTCGACTTTCTGTAACGTCCTCTCTGAAAGCACAACGTGTGTCGCTCCTGGAACTTCTAGCTGCCTTATTAGAGGGGCTTTTCCCTTCTACTCTGTTCGTCACAGAATGCTGAAGTGTAGCATCGGATAAACACACAAAAACGAAATGTCGCTAGAAATAAAGAGAAAAACATAAGAATGAGAGAGAAGCGTAATGCAGAATGCATGGACACAAGGAGAAGACAGAACCTCTCCTTTCCGATGTGCGCAGAAGAAGCCGCTCGTCCGAGAAAAGCATCCGCCTGAAGTCGCTCTTTCTCGGCAAGCGAGAGAGACGAGACCGCTGCTGAAGGCAGAAAGCGGCATTCGGGGAGAACCGCGATTTCTCGGCCAGCAACTGCAAACTCTCCGAAGCGGTTGACAGAGAGTGCCGTTTTCGATGTGCGTGAGCGAAATAACGGAACTGTGATGCCGAGAACTTGCGAATTCTGCATACTGCATTGCCTGAACACAGGGGGTTTTTTCTCCACAGGAAAGAATCCACATCTCTCGACTTTCTGTAACGTCCTCTCTGAAAGCACAACGTGTGTCGCTCCTGGAACTTCTAGCTGCCTTATTAGAGGGGCTTTTCCCTTCTACTCTGTTCGTCACAGAATGCTGAAGTGTAGCATCGGATAAACACACAAAAACGAAATGTCGCTAGAAATAAAGAGAAAAACATAAGAATGAGAGAGAAGCGTAATGCAGAATGCATGGACACAAGGAGAAGACAGAACCGCTCCTTTGCGATGTGCGCAGAAGAAGCCGCTCGTCCGAGAAAAGCATCCGCCTGAAGTCGCTCTTTCTCGGCAAGCGAGAGAGACGAGACCGCTGCTGAAGGCAGAAAGCGGCATTCGGGGAGAACCGCGATTTCTCGGCCAGCAACTGCAAACTCTCCGAAGCGGTTAACAGAGAGTGGCGCTGTCCACCCACGAGAGCGAAATAGCGAAATTGCTATGCCGAGAACGTGCGATTTCAGAATACTGCATTGCCTGAACACAGGGGGTTTTTTCTCCGCAGGAAAGAATCCACATCTCTCGACTTTCTGTAACGTCCTCCCTGAAAGCACAACGTGTGTCGCTCATGGAACTTCTAGCTGCCTTATTAGAGGGGCTTTTCCCTTCTACTCTGTTCGTTACAGAATGCTGAAGTGTAGCATCGGATAAACAGAGAAAAACGAAATGTCGCTAGGAATAAAAGGAAAGGCATAAGAATGAGAGAGAAGCGTAGTGCAGAATGCATGGAGACAAGGAGAAGACAGAACCGCTCCTTTGCGATGTGCGCAGAAGAAGCCGCTCGTCCGAGAAAAGCATCCGCCTGAAGTCGCTCTTTCTCGGCAAGCGAGAGAGACGAGACCGCTGCTGAAGGCAGAAAGCGGCATTCGGGGAGAACCGCGATTTCTCGGCCAGCAACTGCAAACTCTCCGAAGCGGTTAACAGAGAGTGCCGCTGTCGACGTGCGTGAGCGAAATAACGGAACTGTGATGCCGAGAACGTGTGAATTCTACATACTGCATTTCCTGAAAACAGGGGGTTTTTTCTCCGCAGGAAAGAATCCACATCTCTCGACTTTCTGTAACGTCCTCTCTGAAAGCACAACGTGTGTCGCTCCTGGAACTTCTAGCTGCCTTATTAGAGGGGCTTTTCCCTTCTACTCTGTTCGTCACAGAATGCTGCAGTGTAGCATCGGAAAAACAGAGAAAAACGAAATGTCGCTAGGAATAAAAGGAAAGGCATAAGAATGAGAGAGAAGCGTAGTGCAGAATGCATGGAGACAAGGAGAAGACAGAACCGCTCCTTTGCGATGTGCGCAGAAGAAGCCGCTCGTCCGAGAAAAGCATCCGCCTGAAGTCGCTCTTTCTCGGCAAGCGAGAGAGACGAGACCGCTGCTGAAGGCAGAAAGCGGCATTCGGGGAGAACCGCGATTTCTCGGCCAGCAACTGCAAACTCTCCGAAGCGGTTAACAGAGAGTGGCGCTGTCCACCCACGAGAGCGAAATAGCGAAATTGCTATGCCGAGAACGTGCGATTTCAGAATACTGCATTGCCTGAACACAGGGGGTTTTTTCTCCGCAGGAAAGAATCCACATCTCTCGACTTTCTGTAACGTCCTCCCTGAAAGCACAACGTGTGTCGCTCATGGAACTTCTAGCTGCCTTATTAGAGGGGCTTTTCCCTTCTACTCTGTTCGTTACAGAATGCTGAAGTGTAGCATCGGATAAACAGAGAAAAACGAAATGTCGCTAGGAATAAAAGGAAAGGCATAAGAATGAGAGAGAAGCGTAGTGCAGAATGCATGGAGACAAGGAGAAGACAGAACCGCTCCTTTGCGATGTGCGCAGAAGAAGCCGCTCGTCCGAGAAAAGCATCCGCCTGAAGTCGCTCTTTCTCGGCAAGCGAGAGAGACGAGACCGCTGCTGAAGGCAGAAAGCGGCATTCGGGGAGAACCGCGATTTCTCGGCCAGCAACTGCAAACTCTCCGAAGCGGTTAACAGAGAGTGGCGCTGTCCACCCACGAGAGCGAAATAGCGAAATTGCTATGCCGAGAACGTGCGATTTCAGAATACTGCATTGCCTGAAAACAGGGGTTTTTTTCTCCGCAGGAAAGAATCCACATCTCTCGACTTTCTGTAACGTCCTCTCTGAAAGCACAACGTGTGTCGCTCCTGGAACTTCTAGTTGCCTTATTAGAGGGGCTTTTCCCTTCTACTCTGTTCGTCACAGAATGCTGAAGTGTAGCATCGGATAAACACACAAAAAGGAAATGTCGCTAGGAATAAAAGGAAAGGCATAAGAATGAGAGAGAAGCGTAATGCAGAATGCATGGACACAAGGAGAAGACAGAACCTCTCCTTTGCGATGTGCGCAGAAGAAGCCGCTCGTCCGAGAAAAGCATCCGCCTGAAGTCGCTCTTTCTCGGCAAGCGAGAGAGACGAGACCGCTGCTGAAGGCAGAAAGCGGCATTCGGGGAGAACCGCGATTTCTCGGCCAGCAACTGCAAACTCTCCGAAGCGGTTGACAGAGAGTGCCGTTTTCGACGTGCGTGAGCGAAATAACGGAACTGTGATGCCGAGAACGTGCGAATTCTGCATACTGCATTGCCTGAAAACAGGGGTTTTTTTCTCCGCAGGAAAGAATCCACATCTCTCGACTTTCTGTAACGTCCTCCCTGAAAGCACAACCTCAGCGGCCCCACCCGCAGCCCCGCGCCCGTTGCTCGGCAGCTGCGAGCCAACCGAGCCTGCCGGGAAGGTGGAGGGGCAGCACCACGGATAGCTCTTATTGGTCGAAGGAGGTGAGGGCGGAGCTCGAGGACGGCCGTCTTCTTCGCTATTGGCGGAGAGAGCCGTCAGTGCGGGGCGGGGGGCGGGGCCTCGCGGCTAGCGGGGCCGCGTTGAACGCCGCGGTAGGGCGGGGGAACGGAGCGAGGGGGCGGCGGCGGTCGAGGGTAAGCGAGCCGCCGGCTGCGAGGAGAGCGGCGCGAGGTAGGGAGCGGCGCGGGGGCCGTCCTCACCTGTCACCGGGCGCTCCGCCCTCCCTCCTCGCGGCCCCCGGGCTCCGGCCGCGGGCGCGGTCCCTCGCGGTAGCGGCCGGGCTGGGGCTGTGCTTTCGTCTAAGGGGACCCTCGTCCGGCTGCCCTCAGGTAGGTGGGAGGGGGGCGGAGAGGGCAGACCCCGGGAAGGCCGCCTCTGGGCGCGAGGGCTCCCCGCCGCCGTCGCTGCGGCAGGCGGCACCCCGGAGTGGCGCTGCGCGAGGGGGGGAGCGGCTGGGGGCTGCGGCTGGGGGCTGCGGTTGGGGGCCGCCTCCGTGCGCGGGGCGGGGGGAGTTGCGAGGGCAGAGCCGCGTGACTTCTTATTCGTATAGCCGCGCTTCTTTTCACAGCAACGTGAATAGCTGTAAAACACATAATTCTACCTAAATTAAGTTGTTTAAATTGGAGATAAACAGATGTCTTAGACCTGCTTCTCTTATAAGAAATCTCCCTGTAAGTAAGTCGGCACGCGTGTTGTACCCTGATGAGCATTTTGATCCTGGAACCCTTTTATAGATGAAGTTGATGTATTTCTTCAAGTTCTCATAGAGCAAATTTAAAGTGGCATGGATCCAATGGAAGGTACAACCAGTTCTTTGGATATAAACGCGTTAAACACCAGAAAGATTGTTTATTCCTCTCATGTCTTGCATGTTTTAAATCAAAGCTGAATGTCTTCTCCTTTACTTGTTAGTGTTTTGCTATACTTCGTGATGCTCAGGGGCTGTTTGACATCTTCTTCTTATTCGCAGCTTCCTTTGATGGGGAGAAGCATGCCATCAATCTTCCTTCTGTAAACAGTGCATCGTTTGTCCTACGTTTCTTGGAGAAACTCTGCCACAGTCTTCAATGCGATAATCTTTTCAGTAGCCAGCCTTTCAGCCCCTACATGGGGTGTGCACATAGTCCCACGGAGTACGATAGGAACAAACCAGGTACTATCAAACAGCTGTTGTTTACAAGTACTGATATTTTTGATAAGTGTGGTTACTTTATGAAATTTAACATTTTAATCTGCTTTGCTATAACTTTAATTGATTGAAATGAATACTCTTCAGTTCTTAGAGGATTCGTTCCAGAGCACAAGTGCTGTGGCAGGTTGGGATAGCTCATACCACATGTGCAGAAATCATTTTGTTCTGCTCACTCTTTCTTGTGGTCAAGTAGGAATTGTACCACTGGGTTACTAAAAGAACAGACTCAAAACTTCACATTTTGCCTGTTCAATTTATGTTTGAATCATAAAATAACCTTGGAGAAAGATGCTTACTACCTTATAAGAAGGGGCTTGCTCTGAGAGATGATTCAGTTCAGCCTATCCTACAACATTAAATACTCTTTTCTTCCTTCTTTGTTCACCTTGCTCAGTGGCGGCTCCAAAATTTTAAATTCTGCAGCATACAGTCTAGTAGAGAAGGTGGGTTTTGCAGCTGGCTGCTTGTGACATTTTATGTGAGTTTTAGTACTCTGGGGGTATATAGAGTGAGAAGGAAATAACATGCTCAGGGTCTCCCATCAAATGGCTTGCAGTGCTGGTATTACGAGTCCCGGTCCAAGGGTTATCAGGAGCCATAGCTGAGAAAACTTTGACATCAATGCAGTTTCAGTCTTAGAGGTGCTGCTTTAGAAAATAAAGTATTGTGGTGGTTTTGGTATTTCGGTTTTTATTTGTTTTGTTTTGTTTTTTTCCAGTAGAGAAATTGTATTTGTTTCATTTCAACAAATAAAAGTCATTTGCTTTAATACTTTTCAGGAAAGTAGCCTAAATTTGGAAATTTGGATGATGATAGTATAAACTAAGCTGTTACTTCAGCTTTTGAAGTTTGTATTGAATGACCGATTCTATGTGAAATGGATTTGTTACCTGGTGAATGACTTGATGTATGTTTTTGCTTTTGTACTTTCATGATAAGCCTTAAACCACTTTGCACAGTTTCCAGGTAAGTACTGTTCTTTTGTTTAGCACTGAAAGTCAAACTGTAGTGTGGAAATCATACATGCATGGTTGCTGAAGATAGCAGATACTGACCATTGTGCACAGACATTATTAACGCTGTGTGGGTGCTTCAGAATGGGCACCAATAGCAGGCGTATGCTATAGGGTTTGGTTTGTTGTATCGTCTCAAATCTGAGAAAAAATAGGGCAGCAAGGACAACTTTTAAGAATAGATTTTTGGTAGTTTAGAGCATGTACTGGTAGTTCTTGCTTTGCTGGGACTATTGCGTGAGTAGAGATGCAGGTTGTGATAGCTTTGTACGTTAGCAGGGTACGGAAAGGCTTTAGAGGTCAGATGGGAGTGAATTTGGGACTTAAGAAACAATGCAGTTCTAGCACGTGAAACATGTCTCTATTCTGTGTGCACTAGGTGTGAAGAAAGCAGAAATATTGTGTATAAATATGGCTTGTTCTTTTTCAGTGTGTGCTTATGTCAACAAGCATGGAAATTCTGGGCCTCACCTGGGTAAGAAAAAGGTTCAGGAGCTTCCAGATCACTTTGGACCAGGTCCTGTCAACGTGGTACTTCAACAAGCTGTACAAGCTTGTGTGGATTGTGCCTATCAATCCAAAACAGTCTTTGGATTTCTGAAATCTGGCCATCATGGAGGGGAAATGATAACTGGTATGTGAAGGTGTTTCTAATTTTTTTGTTTCTTCACTTGTTTGTGAACCTAGGGTAGGGAGAAAGAACGGAAGTAACCTGCAGTGAGATTCTATCACTTTTGTAACTCCTTAAGCATAGTCAAGAATGTATGTTTGTGAACTACTTTATTAAGATAGTCCTGGTGGAGTATACTTTATATCACTGGGAGTCCAGGATTTTCTGAACAGTTCTTAAATCAGAGTCTAGCAATAGCAAAGTTGAATTACATGTACACTGTACAGTTAGATTGTTGGTAATAAGCAGAGCTTGTGCATCTCAACAGCTGCAGCTATACAAGCTATACATTTGTCAAGTAAGCTCAGTATGAGTGGAGTATCAGCTTTATTAATTCAAGTCATTCTCATAATCTTATCCATACATAATGTTTGTGTTCTTAATACCTTAACCAAGTGAGTGAAAAGTTTCCAGCTAATCTGTTTAGCTTCCAGGCAAGTGATTCCACATGTTAAATTTGCTGCTTCCTCCTTTCTCCCATTCCCTGGTCTCTTAGGTCAGTGTTCGTTCTCTTATGTCCTCTATTAAGGAATAGGTTTAGTTCTGCTACATATTAATGCCATGCCTACAGATAAATTATCCTTACATCTCAAACTGAATAGCTGCTGCTTGACATTTTTTTTTTCCTTCTAGGCTAGGAAGTCTCTGTATGGCAGTTAGCACATCAATTCATAATTCTATCACTGGCAGTAAAAAGACTTGGTGTTACTTTAATCTCCTTACATTAACACCAGGTGTGAAAGATGATTAGTGGAATACAGGTTTAATTAAATCCTTGTAAAAGATGTTGCTATCTAACAGTGTCTGTAACATAGCACCCTGACCTGCATATAGCAGAATTTCAGTAGTCCTTGCTTATGTGTCTGCACAAGTTTGTTCAAAAGATAGATGCTTCTTTTCTACTTTGTAAGAGAAGTTTACTGGAACTGTGTAAGTATGGGTTTGAAACTTGTATTACTTTATTTTTTGCAAAACATATGAAATTTTATTATATTATTAATATAATAACATAGTTGTGCCTCGTTGTGCCTCATTCCAACAAGTCATGTTTTTGGGAACAAAATACACTGAGATGTGCTTTGCCAGTATTCTGATTGTTATTGTTCTAGAAGAAGGACTAAATTGTAGGCCAGTGGTGAATGTGGGCTATGATGGAATAGTTGAAAGTAATTATTTTACAAAGCAGATGTAAAAAAAAAAAAAAAAAAAAAAAAAAAAGAAATCTATCTAGTTCTGATATGTTTTCATTGAAAAATCCTATAGGAACAGGAATTACTATTGTAATTACTGCTAGATTCAAAGAAGTCAGCTCAGTAGTCCTAAGCTCAAGAAGCCTGTGGGCTGCTCCTGAAGCAGAGTGCTGGAGCTCTCTCAGGTGTTACAGAGCCACAAGGCCCTTGTGGGTTTCCTGTGTTTTTTAGCTCTTGTCTTCTCATCATCTTGTTGGATAGGTTGCTGAGAGGCTCACCGAGTGATAAGTCAAATCGTAAGTCATTTTATAAAAAATTTTTGAGGGATATATTTTGAGAAGAACAAAATGTGGCTAAGGTTAATGTAACGCATTAAAACTCTTTGAAAGGGTAGATAACAGCAGGACAAGGGGAAATGGTTTTAAGCTGAAGGAGGGAAGATTTAAGTTGGATGTCAGGGGGAAGTTCTTTACAGAGAGAGTGGTGAGGTGCTGGAACAGGCTGCTCAGAGAGGCTGTGGATGCCCCGTCGCTAGAGGTGTTCAAGGCCAGATTGGATGGGGCCCTGGGCAGCCTGGTCTAGCACTGAATGTGGAGGTTGGTGGCCCTGCATTGGCAGGGGGTTGGAGATTCATGATCCTTGAGGTCCCTTCCAACCCTGGCCATTCTGTGATTCTGTGAAAACCAACTGTGCAGTTGAATAGGAAGGTAGGGTGTAGACAGTAGAATTAAATGAGAAATTGCAGAATGAAATTGTGAGAATATTTTCTTGTAGAGTTTTTGTTTGAAAGTTGTTTGTTTTTTTTTTTTTATAGTTGATTTTTCTTTAAGACTGGCAAGAAAAACAATTGTCTGCATCAGAGATTAAGGAAAGAAATCTAAATCTTTTGTGATGAACTTTCATGGCAAGTATTGTATTTGCTATAGTAGAAAACTGCATGCTGGGACTTGGATGAAATAATCTTGCTACAATATGTGTGAATAATTAGTGGGTTCTTTTGGTTCAGCTGCCAGAGAAAATAATTGTTTTGAATGGAGTTGAATTTAGGATTTTTTCTTACTCAAAACAAAAGCACAAACCATTTTAATTTTGCTTGATGCATAAGGTTTCAATTCAAGCAAATGTAACCAAAGGGAAATTAAAGGCTTGATTAGCAAGCCCACTCATGGTGGTGGTGTCAGCCCCTTTTTTCTGCTTCTAGCTCTGAGTCTGTGTCATTTAGTGGATGAAACAGACTGAGGTTCAGATAAACCTTCTCAAGCAGAGAATTAAATCAGTCTCTTGGGTGATTTTCTTCACTATCAGACAGACACATTTGTCTGATAGTTTAGTGCTCAGCCTTTCTCCTGGCTTGAGCTTGCTGTTTGAAACATACCTACACAATGAAAAGTAAAGAAATGAGAATGACTCTTCATCCCAAGGGCTGGGGTTGCACAAACAAGCTCCATTCCCTGTTTATTTGTCATTTGAGGTTGAGGTTGTTGCACCTCAGAAGTGCTCCTTTTTATTTTCAGCCCTAGCATTTATCTTGGAAGTAAGAAGCTTATGTTGTTCCCAGGCAGAGCAGAGAGTTGAGCCTGTAGATCTGGATCCCACTCCTTTGCTTGGAGTTCCTATGGTTGCCCTCAGATGTTTGGAGTACAAGGGAGCTGTGTTTGCACTGAATCCTGTTTTCTTTTTTTTGTGGATTTTTCTCATGGTGTGACTTGGGGCATTCAGATGGCCTCAGATGTTTCTTGCTTTATCCTCCTGACAACTCTAAGATAATATTATTCTTTTCAGTGCTTCTTTTCAAAATGAGAAATTAAGATGTGGAGAACAAGTAATTTCCCTAGGGCCATGTAAGACTACCTGTGAGGCTATTATGAAGTTATCTGAATGTTTGCTGCAGCTGATAGTGCTACCTTGAAGTAGAGATCAGGCTGTGCTGGGTCTCACAGCCCATTTGCTCTCCAGAACTGGTTGAGCTCCTAGCAGAAATATGCCTCCCGAGACCTTTTCCCCAAACAGGAGGTAGAGAGCCTTGTGTCTGAGCCACATGTGAATCATTAGGTTTTCATTCAAACATTGGAGTCTGGAAAAAATGTGAATGGGCCATGGAAACCCGTGGGTCCAGGATTTATCCCTGTGGTACTGACTCTTAAACTCTAGGCACCTGCACTGATCACCACACAATGAAAGCAAACGAGAGGTAGTGTGTTATTGTTGATGCTAGCTCGTGTACTTTCATTAACCCTAATCATAGGCTCACTTAACAGTATAAGTCAGTCACGCTTCTGATTTCCTAAGGAAGCATAAAATATGCTAGAGCTGGGGCGTTTTCTTTGTTTTTGCATGTAATATCTGTCTTCTTCTGTAACGCAATATGGGTATGCTCCTTATTTCAGACTTGTGAATAAAGGCTTTCTTGTAATTTTTGTGGGTTTGTGTTTTGTTTTTTTTTTTTTTTTGAAAATGCATCTGCCACTAACCAAATGTGATCCTTTAAAGCTCTGCTTACCATTTGGAAACTCAAAAACAGAAAGCTGCCTGAGAAGACAAATTGATGCATAAACCTGGTGTTCACACTGATTCTTTCCAACCCTAAGCATAATTTACAAGTTTGTTCCTGTTGTAGTGTCTTTCTAATTAGAAATAACCAAAGGATTCAGATAACGTAATTGTAATTATTTACCTATGTAGTGGTGGCATTTGCAACAGTAAGTTTTTTCGGAATCTCACCAAGTATCACAAAAAGGGAAAATTATCATTAACTACTACTACTATAGTACTACTATCATTCTAAATATTTAGGGAGCAAGGAAGGAAGTTAATAAGTTAAAGATGTTGGCCCATGTTCAGTCTCTTTGTAATCACTCATTCAAGTCCATTCTTGTGGTATCTCTGCCACCTAGATTTTTTAGAATTAAGTTGGAGTTTCATCACTGTAGCGTTGACAGCAGGATGGATTTCTCTAATGGTAAAATATCAAATGACAAGATGAGTTTCTGTAGTCAAAATTTCAGTGGTGATGCATGCCAGCAACGTTTTGTTGCAACGTTCTTAAAAGAAGAAATCTTTTACAGCGTGCAAGTTCTTTAAGATATGGTGATGCATTGTGGTTTAACCCAGCAGATCACTGAGCGTCACGTGGCTGTTCATTCACTGCCCCCATCTCAGTGAGATGGAGAGGAGAAATGAGGGAAAAAATGAGATAGAGAAAAAGAAAAGCATAATAATTATGGCATGTATATCTACATATACACACACATACTTGTAATCTAGATTTATAACAACGGATGCACAAGCAATTGCTCATCTCCTCTTGAGGTCTTGAAACAGTAAACGTTCGGTGCAGAAAGTCTATACCAAATTAACTTGAAAAACTGATGCTTTCCAGCTTCAGGTGAGGCAGTTATTCATTGATCTTTTGTACATTTCAAGTGTGCAAAAACTCACCTCTGGAAGACTGATATTTGTAGATAAAATTGATATGGCTTGCTGGGCTCTGTTAGTGGCTCTTAGATGTAGTAAATTTGATGTTGTTAATGATCTTCTGCATATGGAAGTTCTACTTCTGCTGAATTTACCTGTCATTAACAGCTTGCTGCATTGTGAAATCATTAAATAGCAGCCTTTAACATATTTAACTCTGGTTTTTGAAAAGCTGAACTTCCTAATTGGGACTCATACATGTATGAACCCTTGGTGTCTGGTGCTGACTTGAGAATAAAACTTCAGTTATTACTTACAGGGCCTGCCTTACAGCATAAGATCACATGGCAGTGCCTTCTGCTTTCAGTATTTTACCAGTGCTGTGGTACAACTGGGTCTGGTTAATACCTGTTCAGATACAAGACAGAGTAAGGAAAATGTGTTTATTATTTCAGATCAGCCCTTTTTTACAAGGCATCGATTGGTTACTTGGTGGTGAATGTTGGGTTCTATTGCAGATGTGATGCCATCCATGCAGTAATGGATGGAAATACATTAAAGGAGCAGCATAACAATTTATTTCACAGGGCAAAGGTCAAGAGAGTGCTGATTCCATTTTACAAATCTAACAAAACTGAAGTGGCAGAAGCATTCTTTGAAGGCTTAAGCAGATGAGGGATGTTCAGTTTTCTGTTACAAAACCTAAATCAGAGAGCATTGAAATCTGTTGAATTTTGGAATAGTTGAGAGTAAGAATGTGAATTCTGTTTGTAACAGAAAAAAACTTGTTCTCATTCCATCCCTCTACTACTCGCATCTGCTCCACATGTCGAAGTAGGAAAAGAGTCATCTGTTGCTCCGTTAATTGCAAAACTGTATTTGTCAGACACCAATTCTGAATCAGCTCTCATACCTGTTACCGTGCTTTCAATAACAAGACTGCAGTTGGGGTTGGTTTGTAGGGAGGCTAGATGAATTGAAAGGGAGTGGATTGGGATAGTATAGCTGCTGGACAGAAACACCTATTTTAAAAGATGATCATCCTATGAAGTATGCCAGTTTTCCCACCTTGTGTATGTGACCTGAGGAGCTATGTTAAGATAAGCTTAAGATAATGGCAGGACAAGGGGAAATGGCTTTAAGTTGAGGGAGGGAGGATTTAGGTTGAGTATCAGGGGAAGTTCTTTACAGAGTGAATGGTGAGGTGCTGGAACAGGCTGCCCAGAGAGGCTGTGGACACCCCTCTTCCTGGAGGTGTTCAAGGCCAGTTGGATGAGGTCCTGGGCAGCCTGGTCTAATATTTAATAGGGAGGTTGGTGGCCCTGCATATGGTGGAGGGGTTGGAGCTTCATGATCTTTGAGGGTCCCTTCCAACCCAAGCCATTCTATGATTTTCTGATTCTAAGCTCAAATGCTAGTGTCTTGGGAATCAAAGCAGAGTTTCTCTTTGCCATCCCTATTTACAGTTGCTTAACTAGGATCTGTAGTATCAGAAAGAAACCTGGGATATAATTGGAGTAAATGCAATTAAATTCTTCTGTAAAATAGTCAATTTAAAACCCTTTATGTCTTGAGCGATCATGGAAAGAGTGACATAAAATGATTATTTAACGGATGTATTTGGGATCTCTGCTTGATTACTATAAAAAGATTCCTTCATAAGACATTGTATGGAGTTGGCTGATATTTGCTGAAATACTCCTGTTGAAACTTTCTGGTGTGGAATATTGCTTCCAGTATTTCATCATACCTTTAAAAACTTATGAAGTTTCAATCTACAAGTTTTGGACTCCTTCATAGTGCTTTTCTGTAGCCATTTGAAGTATTACTTCTGCCTTTCAGTCTTGCACTGAGACTTCATTTGTTGGTCTCATTCTCTACTGATCTAATTTTCTCATTTGTTTCCTTTAATATTATAGTGCTTATCATTGATTGTGTCTGTTAGTATCTCTGAAATTCTATAGAAAGATGGCTATTGCTTTCCTTTTAGCAAGTTGCTGCAGCTACTTCAAGCCGACAAATAAAAGTTTGCTTTCTCCAAAAACCTCAGTAGCCACTGCTTTGCTTTTTTGATACAGATCAAACTAGAAAGTTTATCATTATTGTCTTGAGGATTGTGTACTTGAAAGAGAAGGGCTTGTGGACTTAAAAGCTTCTTTTTGCCACAAGTGTTGTGTTTAATAGAAGATGTTATGGTGGATTGCGTGTCTTGCTTTACTGAATTCACTAAGTAGGGAACCGGTTCTCTGGGTGTCTTTGTTCCACTTTGGGATAATGTTGCCTGAAGATCATAACTGTGAAATACACCTCAAGTTCTTCACTAAACTCCAGTTTTATACAGACTTCAGGAGAGAGAACGTAATTGCTAATAGAACAAGTTAAACGTGCTTAAAAAGCTCTCTGTGTGTTTTTTGTTGCTGTGGTTTGTTTGTTTGTGGAAAATACTCTTCCTTTATTTAATTCTGGAATTTTCCCAAGAAATTATTGGAAGTTGTCATATAAGAAGAGTAATAAAGAACATATTCTAGGAACTTGTTTCACAGATTGTACCAGTTACCCCCAAGAATATGCTGCTCCACTAGCATATGTTTTATAACTTTCATAGAGTAATTTTCAAGATGGTAATGTGGAGTTTACACTTCTGTGAACCTGTTAGCTATATTTTCCAGCTCTTAACTCTCTTGCCAAAGCAGCATTTGTTTCATGCAGATTTTTGCATCAGGCTTCCAACTTCTTCCTCAGGCTAGATGTTGGCCTAGTGCAAGTGGAGCTGAGAACATACAATGATGAGAGAATGGAGTGGTGTTCCCACTGATGTTTAACGACTCGTAGTTGCAGCATTGTGATCAGACTGTATTGTGTTAGTGTGCATGTGATTCTAGGATTTACAGCCTTCTGCAGCTCTGCATGTAGTCTCTTCAGTTTTTTGTGATGGCTATTGTCTCCGAACATATGGAGATCTACAGATGATAATTGTCCTCTTGCGTATGAAGTTAGAGACTCCCTCTACTGTGTAGAACAAATTAAACATTTGCTAGTTAACATGAGAGGGTTTTTTATGTTAAAAAATTCTTTTTATATTTATAAAAAATAGAAACATAATGCACTCCTAAACAAATTCTCAGAAGATAACCATTAAGAAAGATAATGAAAATGCTTGACTGAGATTGCATATGTGTTAATGCTAATATCAGACAATGAAAAAAAAAATCAAACCTTACGTCCACATCCTGCTCATAATATTTAACATATACAGCTGAGATGATTTATGGAAGACTGTCTCAAACTTGTCTATTAGACATTTTACTGGAAATTTTTTAATGTAGTAAAGGACCAGTGATTACTTGAGAATGACTTTTCTTCAGTAAGTCTTGTCTCACAGGAGACTTTGTTAACAGGCTTGGAGCTTGTTATTATCTTCAAGAGAACATAGCAAGGAATTAAATAACAAAGCTACAAAGCCCATCGTTTTGAACAGATTGATGCTTTTGTTTTCTGTAGCAGAAACGTTACGTATAGAAGAAAACAGCACTTCCAAAGAGCATCGCTTTTCTGAGGACTCTATGGATTCTGCACTTAATTCAGTAAATCTGTCAAGCCCAGCCCGTCAAAATTCCACTGAATATCGTACTTCGGGGAGTGCAGCATATTATAGGAATTCCTTTCAGCCAGTGACTGCTACCTCAAATTCAGCCCCGATCCTGCGCCGGCTGTCATTGAGCTCTGCTGGGAACAGCAGTTACTATGAAGTCAGTAGGAATCGAATACAGAGGAGGATTGAAGGTATGCCTGAACTTTCCAAAGTATGTAACAGCTTTTATGAACATGCAAAGTCCGTGAGTTATGAACAAAGAAGTTCTTTGCCACAGAAAATACATTACATATGGAGTGAGATGTGCTGTTGCCAAGCACATCAGGCTTGCTAATGTAACTTCAAATGCAGAACTTAAGCATGCTAGAACTAATACCATGGTACAAGCCAGAGGAGTCTTGTCTGCTGCTCTTTCCTCTCACTGCTGTCGTGGACCCTGCAACAGGCTGGATTGGACAGTGCTGGTTAAACACAGCTTGTTTCCTGAGCATTTTATCAATTATTTCTGTATTGCTGATATACAGATATAGGGTTTTTTCCTGTTCCTCTGCACAGTTGAATTTCCATTTGCCACTTTCCCAGATACTGGCATCTTGGGACCTGGGAACCAAACACAAGTCAAACTAATCCCTCTAGGTATGTCATAATGCTGGTTTTTATGTTGCTGTAATTATCTGCAGTTGTATAGAGTATTTAAGACAAATGGAACTGTTTGGTACGTGAAAGAAAATAAAACATCCTTTATTTTAATGTATGACAAAGAATGAATAATAAAAGCCTATTGTTAAGAATGTCATATGTAAAATGAAATGTGTTAGTCCTGTACAGACTAGTGATGCTTCTTCTTTTCACAATATTCTTACGCTGAAATCTGCAAGTTCCACAACTGGACCAGATCTGAATTCACTCAAAAGGGAACCTTCAAGAATATTGAATAAGGGGGTGGTGATGGTTTACCAAAGCAAATGGTGATGTGGCAAGTTCTGTGATTGACTTATGGTTCCAGTCTGCACAGATACAAAGCTCCAAGGCCAAAATTTTGCTAGAAGAAGTGAAGTCAATCACATTCTCTTCTCATGAATACTATTTACATTTTGTAAAAACAATTGAGAAGCAAAAACATCTGTGAACTGATCGGTGAACCGTCACCCGGTCATAACAACATTCACACAGTATTACATAATCTTGTATACACCTAAAATACATTGGGAATTTCCCTCAAGAAGCATTGATCAGTTTTTATCTTTCTGCCATTCAACAAGACCTGGACAGGGTGGAAAGGGAGAGAAAAAACCTTATGAGGTTCAACAAGGGCAAGTGCAGAGTCCTACATCTGGGGAAGAGTAACTGCATGTATCAGTACAGGTTAGGGTCTGACTTGCTGGAAAGAAGCACTGCAGAGAAAGGCCTGGGTGTCCCTGTAGACAGCAGGGTGACCACAAACCAGCAATGTGGCCTTGTGGTCAAGAAGGCCAATGGTATCCTGGGATGCATTAAAAAGAATGTGGCCAGCAGGTTGAGTGAGGTGATCTCCCCTCTCTTCTCTACCTTGGTGAGGCCACATGTGGAGTGCTGTGTCCAGTTCTGGGCTCCTCACTTCAAGAAATACAGAACTTCTGGAGAGAGCCCAGTGGAGGGCCACAGAGATGATGAGGGGCCTGGAGCATCTCCTGTATGAGGAAAGGCTGAGACCTGGGGCTGTTCAGCCTGAAGAAGAGAAGGCTGAGAGAGGATATTATCAATGCTTATAAATACCAAAAGGGTGGGAGTCAAGCAGATGGGGCCAGGCTCTTGCCTGTGGAGCCCAATGACAGAACAAGGAGCAGGGGACACAAACTGGAATAAATGACGTTCCATTTGAACACAAGGAAGAACTTCTTTACTGTGAGGGTGACAGTGCCCAGGAACAGACTGCCCAGAGAGGTGGTGGAGTCTCCTCTGGAGATATTCAAAACTCATCTGGATGTTTTCCTGTAACTTACTGTAGGGAACCAGCTTTGTTAGACTCAATGACTTGCAGAGATTCTTTCCAACCACTGCAGTTCCCCCTTGAGAAAATGTCTTTCTCCAATTTTTCAGTTTAAAAGGAAATTACATCCTAATTCAAAAAGTCTTGTTTATTTTTAGGAAGAGACAGATCTCTTGGTAAATAATGACAGAACAGTCTGTCTGAGCTTTCATAATACCTTTACTGAAGAACTGATTAGAATTTCTCCAACACATACATATGAGAGTTTACCTGATAAGAAACATCTAGAATGACCACAAATCCATTTCCTATCTTCTGAAAGCAAAGTATTATTTACTAACCAGCTAACTGCAGGAGAAGACTCTTAACAGAATAGAAATTTATGTTCTTAACATGCTCCTTTTTGAAGAAAATGGTAGAAAAGAAAGAAGTGAGGAATAGAGGATACTTAAACCAACCTGGATCCACTAGAAAACTTCAAAGTAGGGACAGTTACAAAAGCTCAGCTATTCCATTGAGGGAGTAAGCACAAAAAGAAAGACTGAAGCCTTTAGCTAGCAGTTTGTCAGAAAACAGTCTTAAATATGCGCAAGGGTGGAAAGAGACTTCCTATTTCCTTAAATGCAAGCAGATTGAAACAGTTTCTTTTGATTTCTGTATCTATGATTTTCATAAGCAGTTACAAGAACGGTGTTCTCAGATTGGATATTATGAGTAAATGCTTGTGTTGCATTTAAGGAAATAATAAACAGCAACTATTTCTCATCCAAGAAAAAGACAAACACGTGAACTGAATGAGCAGCTTATGTACATATATCCCCTAGATATCTGCAGCACTCCCATGGTGTTGGCAGAAATGGCAGAGAATTTATAGAGATGCATACCTCCTCAAGCAGAAAGCAGAGGTTACTAAGGCACACTACCCCAGGTATCACCAATAGCAGTAGAAGCTTGTGCTTAGGCAACTCAAGTACACCTTTCACCCCCCACACGAATATTAAACATTACCATCATAGCATCCCCCCCCCCCTTTTTTTTTCTTTCTTTCCTTTTAAATTGTCTTTATCTCAGGCCCACGAGATGCATGGAAATCACATTTGGATTTTCCAGTCATGAGTAAAAACAGATTTTTAGAAACATTTTTGTGCTGTTGTTTTTGTTTTTAAACTAAATAAAAAAGAAATTAATTCACAATTGTCTCCATTGATTATTGATATTTAAGTTTTGAATTGAAATCTGCTTTTTCCCATTCTGGGCATGCAAAGTAGTATAACACTGTCTTGTCCATGCAATTTAATATGTAAAGAGTAAACGTTTTGCCTGGTAAACTGGCCACAACTCACTGTATTTTTTGCTATCCAACAATTTGTCTACAGTAACTTCGAGTTTCCCATTCCAAGTCCTTCATATGATATCTCCTTTTTCTCCCAAGTAGTAATAAGGGTCAGAAATACTACTTTCATTTTTCAGAATTTTAGTAATAGTATTTAGTATTTAGATTGTTCCCTAGGGAAGGGATGATTGAACAGGAAACAGCACAACATCTGCATTTTATAGCCTTTGTTCCTTGGTTACTTTTTTGATTAAGATAACTATATACATACTATAATATGGAAGGGGGGTGAAGGGGGAGGAGGGAATTATTTGTCCCCAACAATGTATTTTTGTAAATGCTGTAACATTTTTGCTCTTTCACGTTTTCCCTCCTGCCCTCAGACTCATTTTTGCTGACAACCCTGTGCTCTCAAAGCCATGTTCTAGGCTAATATTATAACAGGGAAGCTCTCTATAGGTGCCAGTTGCTTCTCTTTTCTTATCATCAATTTTTAGTTAGTTTTAGCATCATAATAGAGAAGAATTATTTTCCTTACTTGCCACCAACCACTTCTCACTTCTGACACTCTACCCAACTGATGGATGTTCTACATAAAGCAACACTTTCCTTCTTCCCTTTTGATTTAGTAGATTTTTTTTTATTTTAATGTTTGTTTCAGTCTACATATTGAAATAGGTTTTACTGGGTACCTTTACTTCTCAAACTTTCTGCATTCAGGTTTGTAAAGAAAGGCAGACTTTTCTTCTCCAAGATCAGACAGACAGCACATTCTTTGGCCAACAAATTCTTGTTTCTTAACAATACTGACATTTTGCTCTGCCAAGCATTTAAAACTGCATTCCTTTTAGAGACCTTCTCTTCGTTACAGTCTATATGTAACTGTGATACATATTTTCTCTGTATTTGGGAAAACCTAATAACAGATACAATTTACCACCAAAAATATTTGCAGTCATGACTTCATCATAGACTTTTTCCTACTTTTCCAGTACTTGTTTGATACTTTCTTTTTCTAGTAAGCAAAAATTCTAAGCCCTTGTCCTCCAGTAACTGTCTTTCATTTTCTGATACATTCAAAGATAACCTTTGGAGGCATGCCTTTTTCTGGGAAGCCAAGTTCTAACAGCAGAAAAAAATTTCAAAGGCTGTATGGAGAGCATCAACTACAATGGCAATAATATCACTGACCTTGCTAGAAGGAAGAAATTGGAACCTTCTAATGTGGTAAGAACATAACTTTATCATCATCTAAACTTCTGCTTCTCCTTCTAAGGAAAGTTTGTGAGTGTGTGTGACAGATGTTCTGAAATCATATAATATATAAAACAAAGTTTGTCACATGCCTAAAGATTTCATTATACATACTTTTATGATTTTTGTTTCTTTGTTTGTTTGTTTGTTTTTAATATCTGGGAAACTGTTTCTGCTGGGAACAGAGAGATGTGGATTCTTTCCTGCGGAGAAAAAAACCCCTGTTTTCAGGCAATGCAGTATGCAGAATTCGCACGTTCTCGGCATCACAGTTCCGTTATTTCGCTCACGCACGTCGAAAACGGCACTCTCTGTCAACCGCTTCGGAGAGTTTGCAGTTGCTGGCCGAGAAATCGCGGTTCTCCCCGAATGCCGCTTTCTGCCTTCAGCAGCGGTCTCGTCTCTCTCGCATGCCGAGAAAGAGCGACTTCAGGCGGATGCTTTTCTCGGACGAGCGGCTTCTTCTGCGCACATCGCAAAGTAGAGGTTCTGTCTTCTCCTTGTGTCCATGCATTCTGCATTACGCTTCTCTCTCATTCTTATGTTTTTCTCTTTATTTCTAGCGACATTTCGTTTTTGTGTGTTTATCCGATGCTACACTTCAGCATTCTGTGACGAACAGAGTAGAAGGGAAAAGCCCTTCTAATAAGGCAGCTAGAAGTTCCATGAGCGACACACGTTGTGCTTTCAGAGAGGACGTTACAGAAAGTCGAGAGATGTGGATTATTTCCTGCGCAGATAAAAACCCCCTGTGTTCAAAAAATGCAGTATTCTGAAATCGCACGTTCTCGGCATAGCAATTTCGCTATTTCGCTCTCGTGGGTGGACAGCGCCACTCTGTTAACCGCTTCGGAGAGTTTGCAGTTGCTGGCCGAGAAATCGCGGTTCTCCCCGAATGCCGCTGTGTGCCTTCAGCAGCGGTCTCGTCTCTCTCGCATGCCGAGAAAGAGCGACTTCAGGCGGATGCTTTTCTCGGACGAGCGGCTTCTTCTGCGCACATCGCAAAGGAGCGGTTCTGTCTTCTCCTTGTCTCCATGCATTCTGCTCTACGCTTCTCTCTCATTCTTATGCCTTTCCTTTTATTCCTAGCGACATTTCGTTTTTCTCTGTTTTTCCGATGCTACACTGCAGCATTCTGTGACGAACAGAGTAGAAGGGAAAAGCCCCTCTAATAAGGCAGCTAGAAGTTCCATGAGCGACACACGTTGTGCTTTCAGGGAGGACGTTACAGAAATACGAGAGATGTGGATTCTTTCCTGCGGAGAAAAAACCCCCTGTTTTCAGGCAATGCAGTATGCAGAATTCGCACGTTCTCGGCATCACAGTTCCGTTATTTCGCTCACGCACGTCGAAAACGGCACTCTCTGTCAACCGCTTCGGAGAGTTTGCAGTTGCTGGCCGAGAAATCGCGGTTCTCCCCGAATGCCGCTTTCTGCCTTCAGCAGCGGTCTCGTCTCTCTCGCTTGCCGAGAAAGAGCGACTTCAGGCGGATGCTTTTCTCGGACGAGCGGCTTCTTCTGCGCACATCGCAAAGGAGAGGTTCTGTCTTCTCCTTATGTCCATGCATTCTGCATTACGCTTCTCTCTCATTCTTATGTTTTTCTCTTTATTTCTAGCGACATTTCGTTTTTGTGTGTTTATCCGATGCTACACTTCAGCATTCTGTGACGAACAGAGTAGAAGGGAAAAGCCCCTCTAATAAGGCAGCTAGAAGTTCCATGAGCGACACACGTTGTGCTTTCAGAGAGGACGTTACAGAAAGTCGAGAGATGTGGATTCTTTCCTGCGGAGATAAAAACCCCCTGTTTTCAGGAAATGCAGTATTCTGAAATCGCACGTTCTCGGCATAGCAATTTCGCTATTTCGCTCTCGTGGGTGGACGGCGCCACTCTCTGTTAACCGCTTCGGAGAGTTTGCAGTTGCTGGCCGAGAAATCGCGGTTCTCCCCGAATGCCGCTGTGTGCCTTCAGCAGCGGTCTCGTCTCTCTCGCATGCCGAGAATGAGCGACTTCAGCCGGATGCTTTTCTCGGACGAGCGGCTTCTTCTGCGCACATCGCAAAGGAGCGGTTCTGTCTTCTCCTTGTCTCCATGCATTCTGCACTACGCTTCTCTCTCATTCTTATGCCTTTCCTTTTATTCCTAGCGACATTTCGTTTTTCTCTGTTTTTCCGATGCTACACTGCAGCATTCTGTGACGAACAGAGTAGAAGGGAAAAGCCCCTCTAATAAGGCAGCTAGAAGTTCCAGGAGCGACACACGTTGTGCTTTCAGAGAGGACGTTACAGAAAGTCGAGAGATGTGGATTCTTTCCTGCGGAGAAAAAAACCCCTGTTTTCAGGCAATGCAGTATGCAGAATTCGCACGTTCTCGGCATCACAGTTCCGTTATTTCGCTCACGCACGTCGAAAACGCCACTCTGTGTTAACCGCTTCGGAGAGTTTGCAGTTGCTGGCCGAGAAATCGCGGTTCTCCCCGAATGCCGCTTTCTGCCTTCAGCAGCGGTCTCGTCTCTCTCGCATGCCGAGAATGAGCGACTTCAGGCGGATGCTTTTCTCGGACGAGCGGCTTCTTCTGCGCACATCGGAAAGGAGCGGTTCTGTCTTCTCCTTGTGTCCATGCATTCTGCATTACGCTTCTCTCTCATTCTTATGTTTTTCTCTTTATTTCTAGCGACATTTCGTTTTTGTGTGTTTATCCGATGCTACACTTCAGCATTCTGTGACGAACAGAGTAGAAGGGAAAAGCCTTTCTAATAAGGCAGCTAGAAGTTCCAGGAGCGACACACGTTGTGCTTTCAGAGAGGACGTTACAGAAAGTCGAGAGATGTGGATTCTTTCCTGCGGAGAAAAAACCCCCTGTTTTCAGGCAATGCAGTATGCAGAATTCGCACGTTCTCGGCATCACAGTTCCGTTATTTCGCTCACGCACGTCGAAAACGGCACTCTTTGTCAACCGCTTCGGAGAGTTTGCAGTTGCTGGCCGAGAAATCGCGGTTCTCCCCGAATGCCGCTTTCTGCCTTCAGCAGCGGTCTCGTCTCTCTCGCTTGCCGAGAAAGAGCGACTTCAGGCGGATGCTTTTCTCAGACGAGCGGCTTCTTCTGCGCACATCGGAAAGGAGAGGTTCTGTCTTCTCCTTGTGTCCATGCATTCTGCATTACGCTTCTCTCTCATTCTTATGTTTTTCTCTTTATTTCTAGCGACATTTCGTTTTTGTGTGTTTATCCGATGCTACACTTCAGCATTCTGTGACGAACAGAGTAGAAGGGAAAAGCCCCTCTAATAAGGCAGCTAGAAGTTCCAGGAGCGACACACGTTGTGCTTTCAGAGAGGACGTTACAGAAAGTCGAGAGATGTGGATTCTTTCCTGCGGAGAAAAAACCCCCTGTTTTCAGGCAATGCAGTATGCAGAATTCGCACGTTCTCGGCATCACAGTTCCGTTATTTCGCTCACGCACGTCGAAAACGGCACTCTTTGTCAACCGCTTCGGAGAGTTTGCAGTTGCTGGCCGAGAAATCGCGGTTCTCCCCGAATGCCGCTTTCTGCCTTCAGCAGCGGTCTCGTCTCTCTCGCTTGCCGAGAAAGAGCGACTTCAGGCGGATGCTTTGCTCGGACGAGCGGCTTCTTCTGCGCACATCGGAAAGGAGAGGTTCTGTCTTCTCCTTGTGTCCATGCATTCTGCATTACGCTTCTCTCTCATTCTTATGTTTTTCTCTTTATTTCTAGCGACATTTCGTTTTTGTGTGTTTATCCGATGCTACACTTCAGCATTCTGTGACGAACAGAGTAGAAGGGAAAAGCCCCTCTAATAAGGCAGCTAGAAGTTCCAGGAGCGACACACGTTGTGCTTTCAGAGAGGACGTTACAGAAAGTCGAGAGATGTGGATTCTTTCCTGCGGAGAAAAAACCCCCTGTTTTCAGGCAATGCAGTATGCAGAATTCGCACGTTCTCGGCATCACAGTTCCGTTATTTCGCTCACGCACGTCGAAAACGGCACTCTCTGTCAACCGCTTCGGAGAGTTTGCAGTTGCTGGCCGAGAAATCGCGGTTCTCCCCGAATGCCGCTGTGTGCCTTCAGCAGCGGTCTCGTCTCTCTCGCATGCCGAGAAAGAGCGACTTCAGGCGGATGCTTTTCTCGGACGAGCGGCTTCTTCTGCGCACATCGCAAAGGAGCGGTTCTGTCTTCTCCTTATGTCCATGCATTCTGCACTACGCTTCTCTCTCATTCTTATGCCTTTCCTTTTATTCCTAGCGACATTTCCTTTTTGTGTGTTTATCCGATGCTACAATTCAGCATTCTGTGACGAACAGAGTAGAAGGGAAAAGCCCCTCTAATAAGGCAGCTAGAAGTTCCATGAGCGACACACGTTGTGCTTTCAGGGAGGACGTTACAGAAAGTCGAGAGATGTGGATTCTTTCCTGCGGAGATAAAAACCCCTGTTTTCAGGCAATGCAGTATGCAGAATTCGCACGTTCTCGGCATCACAGTTCCGTTATTTCGCTCACGCACGTCGAAAACGGCACTCTCTGTCAACCGCTTCGGAGAGTTTGCAGTTGCTGGCCGAGAAATCGCGGTTCTCCCCGAATGCCGCTGTGTGCCTTCAGCAGCGGTCTCGTCTCTCTCGCATGCCGAGAAAGAGCGACTTCAGGCGGATGCTTTTCTCGGACGAGCGGCTTCTTCTGCGCACATCGCAAAGGAGCGGTTCTGTCTTCTCCTTATGTCCATGCATTCTGCACTACGCTTCTCTCTCATTCTTATGCCTTTCCTTTTATTCCTAGCGACATTTCCTTTTTGTGTGTTTATCCGATGCTACAATTCAGCATTCTGTGACGAACAGAGTAGAAGGGAAAAGCCCCTCTAATAAGGCAGCTAGAAGTTCCATGAGCGACACACGTTGTGCTTTCAGAGAGGACGTTACAGAAAGTCGAGAGATGTGGATTCTTTCCTGCGGAGAAAAAAACCCCTGTTTTCAGGAAATGCAGTATGCAGAATTCGCACGTTCTCGGCATCACAGTTCCGTTATTTCGCTCACGCACGTCGAAAGCGGCACTCTCTGTCAACCGCTTCGGAGAGTTTGCAGTTGCTGGCCGAGAAATCGCGGTTCTCCCCGAATGCCGCTTTCTGCCTTCAGCAGCGGTCTCGTCTCTCTCGCATGCCGAGAATGAGCGACTTCAGGCGGATGCTTTTCTCGGACGAGCGGCTTCTTCTGCGCACATCGCAAAGGAGCGGTTCTGTCTTCTCCTTGTCTCCATGCATTCTGCACTACGCTTCTCTCTCATTCTTATGCCTTTCCTTTTATTCCTAGCGACATTTCGTTTTTCTCTGTTTTTCCGATGCTACACTGCAGCATTCTGTGACGAACAGAGTAGAAGGGAAAAGCCCCTCTAATAAGGCAGCTAGAAGTTCCAGGAGCGACACACGTTGTGCTTTCAGGGAGGACGTTACAGAAAGTCGAGAGATGTGGATTCTTTCCTGCGGAGAAAAAACCCCCTGTTTTCAGGAAATGCAGTATGCAGAATTCGCACGTTCTCGGCATCACAGTTCCGTTATTTCGCTCACGCACGTCGAAAACGGCACTCTCTGTCAACCGCTTCGGAGAGTTTGCAGTTGCTGGCCGAGAAATCGCGGTTCTCCCCGAATGCCGCTTTCTGCCTTCAGCAGCGGTCTCGTCTCTCTCGCTTGCCGAGAAAGAGCGACTTCAGGCGGATGCTTTTCTCGGACGAGCGGCTTCTTCTGCGCACATCGCAAAGGAGAGGTTCTGTCTTCTCCTTGTGTCCATGCATTCTGCATTACGCTTCTCTCTCATTCTTATGTTTTTCTCTTTATTTCTAGCGACATTTCGTTTTTGTGTGTTTATCCGATGCTACACTTCAGCATTCTGTGACGAACAGAGTAGAAGGGAAAAGCCCCTCTAATAAGGCAGCTAGAAGTTCCATGAGCGACACACGTTGTGCTTTCAGAGAGGACGTTACAGAAAGTCGAGAGATGTGGATTCTTTCCTGCGGAGATAAAAAACCCCTGTTTTCAGGAAATGCAGTATTCTGAAATCGCACGTTCTCGGCATAGCAATTTCGCTATTTCGCTCTCGTGGGTGGACAGCGCCACTCTCTGTTAACCGCTTCGGAGAGTTTGCAGTTGCTGGCCGAGAAATCGCGGTTCTCCCCGAATGCCGCTGTGTGCCTTCAGCAGCGGTCTCGTCTCTCTCGCTTGCCGAGAAAGAGCGACTTCAGGCGGATGCTTTTCTCGGACGAGCGGCTTCTTCTGCGCACATCGCAAAGGAGCGGTTCTGTCTTCTCCTTGTCTCCATGCATTCTGCACTACGCTTCTCTCTCATTCTTATGCCTTTCCTTTTATTCCT